>NW_005842215.1:376267-399082 GCF_000455745.1 Alligator sinensis
TATGAATAGTTACATGTTATTGCTGGGATTGCCTAGGTGATCAATATGGCTAATCAAGCACATTACATTTTTTGTATATGCAAGAATTTACCAGGCCCAAGGCCATCATAAAACTAAAACAAAATTCAAGTGTTAAGGCTGATGGTCTTTTATTATTATTATTTTAAGGAGCAGCACTTATGATATGGTTGTTTTACTATGAATGTTCTCCTTAGGAATTTTCTTCAGTCAAACCAGTAAGGACCATTTAAAGTGCTCTTAATAGGGTAGCAGTTTTCCAAATACACTGGAATAGTTCATCATCTGTTTAAAAAGGTAAATAAAAGATTTTTAATAAACAGTAACAAACCAAAACTATAGGAACATCTCTGAAATGCTCCCAAGATTTAAGCACTATCAATTTTACGTCACTTTAATTTTACCTTGCATGCTGTATTCAGAGACTATTTGCAGTTACAAAAGGACAACTTAATTGAAAACATTTTAAGTACTTATCAAGTGGTTGCTCTGAGAACAATAACGATAAGAAACTATAAAAATCACCTAAAGAAAACCTATACATAAATTGACATGGACCATACAAAATAAAATGTAACAATATTTCGTTACATTTAATTGGATAGTTTCCTATATCAATTTATTCACTAAAATTATTTAAGGTGTTGTCATTAATATATATTTTTTGAAAATAGCATGTGTTTTAACTAAGGAGATATATATTGTTCATGTAGTATTTCAGATGTTATGTCTTTTGTTGTATATTTTAAAAGTTCTCTTGATTTGAAGCAACATAGCACAAAATAAGAACCTGAGTTTCAGGTAGCCCTTTTTCCGATTACAAGGAAATATTAAATGAGAGTCAAACCATTTTTCCCTTTGAGGGGGACAAGTAATTAGTTCCCCGCTAACACTTATGCATTTTGCTTGAAAATACATCTTAAATGCATCAAGCTTTTCAACTAGTTTAATTAAATGCAGAGGCTTCACAAAAGTTACTGTAGGGCAGTGTTATATCCTTAACTCCAGATTAAGAATGGTTTTTGAAATGTTTTTCTATGCTGAGCAACATCTATGGCTTTAAATTTGTAAATTTAACTAATACTATCTTGCTCCTTATTCTGTCACCATTCAGCTCACCAGACCTTTGATGTTGTTTCAGAAAAAAATATTAGACCACAAATCATCTCTGAATTAAAATTAGGATACAGGAATAATAATAATAAAAAAAAATTGAAGTTCAAGCAGGCCTTAAAAAAAAAAACAACACCACATGTGAGAATTAACTTGTCATTTTTTGGAAAGTCATTCTCTTTAGTTTGCTTTTTTTGCTTGTAATAGTTAAATATGTTATTGTTTTCTAAACTGGGGAGGAGGGGGAATTGCACAACTCTTTTTTTCCAGGACTGCTAATCACCATTAATGTTATAAACCAGCGCTTTTCCTTTGGGTTGAGAAAGTATTTTGCTTTAAATAATAAAAAGCTGATATAAAGTAGTTTTATATTTTTATGTCTCTCTTATCTCAAAATACATATAAAATGTAGAATTTAAAGTTGCTATACACCTGATACAGAAACACAGCAATGTCATTATGGTCAATTTCCAAACATTATTTGATAAATGCCAACAAACTGTTTTCCACTACATAGAAAAATAGGTTAAAAACTAAAATAAAAAAAAATAAAAAAAAAATCAAGATTCACTGACATTGTGTTTTGCTGTCTTTTCTTGCTTTGGTAACTTCAGGTATTTTAAACAGTTTGCATTATAAGATGGAAAATAGTTCACAAGTAGTTGAATGGGAAATATAGCAGTCACGTCAAAATAAGGGACACTATCCAGATGGTTGTTTTTTTCCTTCGTTAGTCAGAGATCAGTTACCGTGCTTGCCTGAAGTGGTGTATTCAATGTTTCTTTGAGGTCGGAAGCTCAGGTTGTAATAATATGAATCAAAAGGAAATGTATCGCTGTTTGAAGTGATAAAATATCAGCTTGAAGGTAAGCTGTGACTGGTATTAAATCGCAAAGAGAAAGTTTTAGAGCATCTTTCTATTTCAAAATGTTACCCAACCCCATAAAAAATAATTTTCTGTTTTGTATTAGTTTGTTTAATATGAAAACAAGAATGACCAAAATATTTGGCCTACTGTAGATAGGTAAATAATCTCTTAAATTACTTGTCAGCAGCAAAAAGACTCTTCAATGTAAGTGTCTTAACCACTGTACAGCTTGATATTTAATACTTCAACAGGTATTTTTCATTTTCATTGTTGAAGAAATAATTTCACAATCTCAAATCAAAGTCAACACTGCAGTGAGGAGAGCTTTTCTACTTTATTACAAAGAGAAGAAGCCTTTATGTGGTCAGAAAATACAAGATTGATCTTTTTTTTCTCTTCCTATGAAACGCTGCTGTTCAAACAGCCAGAGTGAATTGTCTCAGTTCACTTCTTTAAGTCCCATCACATTCACTTGGGTATGGATGTCCTTGGCTGCTGAAAATCTGGCCCTTTAGTGCACAGGGCGACAAAGTAGTCCCCTGACCAGCAGTTCCAGAATGTCCCGTTTTCATATATTGCATCCATGCACACCTCCTAAAAATGAGGTACAGCAGGGCAAACATTTTCCAAAATAGATGTCATATATATAATATATACACATTCGTACATACATACCTTTATTCATGTGATGTCCAAAAATTTAAAAAAAATGTACACATTTATTACAAAATCGTAACAAAGACTGGACAGTGTTTTGCTCATTCTGGAAAGATGAAGCTCAGTAATACACAACTCCGGACAACTAACCAGAGGTTGTGGCAATATCTTTCTTCTAAACAGTCAGATATTCTTGCATTAAGCTTGGCGAAAACTGCCTTTCGAAAACAGAAGGGGAAGTAAAATGAAGGAAGCAGACCTTGCTCATCTTTCCAAATGAAATACGAGAAGGATCTTCACATAAAAATGCACAAACATTTTTTATTACCAATAGTGCTACAATGAACAATGCAAATTTTGTTGTCTAATTTTTTGTCTTTTCCTTTTTTCTTTTTTTTCTTTTTTACATTTTGGAAACTAAGTGGTAAATTTTTGTCAGTGTACTCGCTTGTCTTTACAGACCCAAGCTTGTCTGCTGGCAAAAAATAAAAATAAACAGAAACAAATTCAGACCCTGCTCAAACTAAAGAAAAACAAATGACAAATTTAGTTGTTGGGCAGCACATAATTAGTAAGGCAGGACCTCAAATGGTGACCCTTTGCATGAGCCAATTGCCAGATCCTCAAGGAATTAAAACCAGGATGCCTGAGCCACATCAGTTCTGCAGTTATGTTGAGTATTGTGCTGAGACAGCCATACCCCAAGAAAAGGGAAGTCTTTAGAAGGCTTGCTGAGCAGGGTTGTAGTTGAAAGTTGATGGCAGATGAGGCCTTTCTTCTAGTTTGTCATATTCCAGATGGAACTCCTACAATTAAACAAAGACAAATAAATCTTTAATTACTGGTACTCTTTCATTTATACATGGAAATATCTGTGTATACTTAACAAATTTTCTTAAATTACTTGTAAAAGCAGCATTTTAATATAAGTCCTAGTTTACTAATAGGGCTAAAATAAAGCTTGCTTAGTTTGCAATCACAGATTTTTTAACATGCAAGATAGTCAGTATGCTTCAGTGCTGTCTGTAATGGTGCCATCTTCCCCATTTTTTCCAGCGGTGAGTTAGCCTCACCAGCTGAGTTGTGAGCACTTAAAGAGTTTAGCACAGAGCCAGAATACAGTATGCAAGTAAGTCATTAGCAGAATTTTAAACAAAGCATTTAACACTTTAAAAGAGCTTTATGAAGACCTATTTGAGATGCAACACCACTCAAGTTTGGGGGTATTTTGGTGCCAGCTGTCAGATGAACTCAAATTAGTTAGAAAGATCACAAAGCCAGGGTTCTCTTTTATGACATTAAATACAAAAGCAACACACAAGCATATAAAGAGACCATTTAAATCAATTTAAGAATCCCAGATCTAATAACTCTTGTATCCATTTTTGCATATTCAGATTTAGTCAGCATTCCTTTACATTATCTGAGCCACTGATAAAAGCCTGACTATAATGAACTTTGATGATGTCCCATTAATTTCAAAGCACTTAATAAACTATTATAATGAATGTTGGATCTCAATCAATGTACAGCGATGCCATACAGATACTGATTAATAAATGGATAGTTCTTTTCCTTGCTAATACAATACCTTGAATTATTGCTTGAGGATGTTTAATATGTATAAGTATAAACATTTTAGTCATTTAGCTTAAGGTTGTATTTTGATGCATTCGTTAAGAGACAGTTCAAGGATGCTTACTGTTTGGATATTTCTTGATACTTATCTTGTGAACTTAAAACTTCTTTTAACATCTTTAATTTCTTCCCATGATCCCACTTTCTACCATTCTAATTTTTGTGTTCTCCCCTTGGGATTTTCTGAATGCATGTTAAAATACATTAAAACAGAAAAACTATGGGCTTTGCATCATTTTACTATTTTAAGCAGTCTGATACATTTCCTCATCCTTATTTTACTTTCATTCACAAAGTGAATATTTAATTGAAACTGTTAATTTGGCAACATTCTGTTACCTCAGAAATAACCACTCGGTGTTAAAGAAAAACTTCTATCTTCAACAGTAAGAGTAATTGGTAATTTATTCTAACTCAAACAAGGAACCTCTTTTGTATGGTAAACTTGACTGCTATGGATCTTCTCTTTATTCCTGTATACTGATGAATACACTATGAGCAGTGAACAAAAAGTCTCACTGTACCATTGTCTGTAGTTTAATATTGTAGCATTTGTTGTACAGAAGGTGAATTAAATCAGAATTGTTTAATTCTAATCCGAACTTGATCTCTGACTCAATTCCAGACCTCTCAAACTTTGTTTCACCTTATAGATGCCTGGCACTAGGAAGATCTTTACTACAGTAAAGAGAGTTTAGTTAACAATAAGAATTCAGTGAATTTATATGCCCACAGTTATCCCTAACCCCGGGGGGGATGGGGGGGAACGGGGAAAAAAAAAAAAAAAAAATCACAGTAGGATTTGGAAAAGACTGTTCATCTGCATAAGAACCTCATATACTCTTGCTATGGCACCTTTCTTCTGCATTCACTTCTTGGGGACCTTAATTCTGCATTGTGCTTTAATATATCCAAAAAACTTAATACAGTGACAGGCCATATCCCAAAAAGTGTACCTTCCCCTTTTTGTGCAGGTCCATGCATGTAATGTATGGCAGAGCCCCCTCTCCTCCCCCTCATTCTCCTTTCATGTGGAACAAGTTTGGCACATTAACCCTGCTCTTTATTTTGTAAACCACTTTGTATAAAGCAAAATGTACTCTTCAAACTGCTTCCTTCCCCACATTGCATTGGATGGTTCTCAAAGTATCCATTCTGCACTTAACTGAACAATGATCTGCAGGTTACCCTCAAGTCTACGGACAACTGTCTAGGAATTGCTACTTCAACAAAAACTTGGCAAAGGAAAGGATAAATGCTAAGACACTAAATCAGTTTTCTTGAGTCTGGTCATATTCTGGAATGCATAAGTATATGGATTTTCAACACTACATGTGGACAATGGCTGGTTGAAATGAAAAGATAGATTAAAAAGTTTAAGACAAGGAATCTGACTGACTAATAAGGGTTCCTTAGATCTGTATGAATTGAGACTTCCTAGTGAATCAACTACTTCAAAATATCCATAAGTTGTAAATTATGTAAGCATGAAAATAGATTTTTTTTCAGTGATGTTGTCTCATGTAAGCTGAGGTACTGAAGTGTCCCATATCCAGAAATATGCAAGTTATCACAAAAGAATATAGGTGGGGGGGAAATCACCAAACATTCCTTTGGAAACCAAAATTCGGGTATTTATTGCATATAGGAAAATAATTACACACATGTCATGTTTTTATATCTACCATGAATTTGGGTATGAACAGCAACAATGAATGTATTATATATGGGGGGGGGGGGGGCCGGCAGCAGGGGAGATCATGCTCTGGGGCAACCAGCTTGGGTTCAAAGGCAGGTTCTGCCTGACCAACCTGATTGCCTTTTGTGACCAGGTAACTAAATCCTTGGATGATGGTGTTGCTGTGGACATAGTCTTTCTAGACTTTAAGAAGGCCTTTGACACTGTCTCTCACCCCATTCTCATTAATAAATTAAGCGACTGTGGCATTGATGCCTACACAGTTGGATGGGTGAAAACTGGCTGATGGAGCGCACTGAGTAGTGGTGGACGGGTCGTACTCAACCTGGCGAGATGTGAGCAGTGGGGTCCCCCAGGGCTCGGTCCTCAGGCCCGCACTGTTTAACATCTTCATCAATGACTTGGACAAGGGGGTGGAAAGCAAGTCCAAGTTTGCTGATGACACTAAGATGTGGGGCGAGGTGGACACACTTGAAGGGAGAGAGAGGCTGCAACTAGATTTAGAGACTACAAAAGTGGGCATATGAGAATAGGATGGGGCTCAACGCAGATAAAATGCAGGGTGCTGCACCTTGGGAGAAGGACTCCACAGCATACATACAGGCTGGGGAGTTCCCCTCTTGAAAGCACAGAGGCCGAACGGGATCTTGGAGTCATTATTGACTCCAAGATGAACATGAGCCGCCAATGCCAGACCACAGCCAGCAAGGCCAGCCATACCTTGTCATGCATGCAAAGGTGCATCTCAAGCTGGTCCAGAGAGGTGATTCTCACCCTCTATGCGACATTGGTCAGGCCGCAAGTGGAGTACTGCGTCCAGTACTGGGTGCCACACTTTAAAAAGGATGTGACCAGCCTGGAGAGAGTTCAGAGGAGGGCCACCCATTTGGTGAGAAGGCAGCAGGACAGGATCTATAAGGAGAGACTGAGGAACCTGAACCTGTTCAGCCTTGGCAATAGGAGGCTGAGGGGCGACCTGGTGGCTGCCTACAGACTCATCAGGGGAGATCATCAGCAAATAGGAAGAGCCCTATTCTCCCCAGCACCACCTGGGGTGATGAGGAACAACGGTAATAAGCTGATAGAGAATAGGTTTAGGTTAGAGATCAGGAGGCAATATTTTACAGTTAGGGTGGCCAGAATCTGGAACCAACTTCCTAGGGAAATGGTCTTTCCCCTACCTTGGGTAAAATCAAAAAGAGGTTAGATGATCACCTGTCTGGGGTTTTGTGAACCCAGCATTCATTTCTGCCTGTGGCAGGGAGTCAGGCTAGATGATCTGTTCAGGTCCTTCCTGACCCTAGCTACTATGAAACTATATACAGTTATCAAGGAAAGGGAAAAGCTGCAGATTGTGTATTAAACAAGGACTGGTTAAATTAATTTAGCTTTTAATTCTGATATGAATGCAGTGATTTTTTTTACAGTGTTTAATTGAGGAAAAGGATAGCATATTTACGGGAAACACCTAGACATACGTGTTTATTTCTTTAGTGATGGGCAGGTGTAGTGAATTCAAATCACTTATTTGCCATGTCATTCTGCTAGCTCATACTGACTAGTGAGTACACACACAAAATACTAACAAGCATCAACACCAAAATGAAATGGAACTGCTTAGGTCAATTCCCAAGACTAAAGGAATGAAACACTCAAAGTTTAGGCTGAATAGGTCGGAGGAGGAGAAGGAGGGAGTTTTGATGGCAAAACTTCATTAGTTTGCCAAGGGAAATGGTAGAAGCCATATTAATATATGCAGTTTTAACATCTGTCTGAAAACACTAACACAGGCTACAAAATGAACATGAAGGCCCAAATAAAACGTGGGAATTAAAGAGACCCATAACTCTGTGTTTTGCCGATTATACAAATATGTAAATTAATATGAACCTTAAATATTAGAAAGATATTTGTAAAAGCCACCAGCATTTTTCAAGTGTAGGATGAGGACATAGATTTAAGTTACCATAAAGAATTTAACTCTTACAGATAAAAATGTCCTTAATTTTGTTTCTTAGATAACTTCTCACTCTTTAAATGGAGAAATTCGAGAATTTTAGTTGGAAGAATTTAACCAAGACTTCCTGAAAATGTGATACTGTGGGAGGCACTTCCCTTTCTCCAGTGTCTGAGAGATGTTGCCGTCTTCTCAGAAGTTCCAACAAAAATAAATATCTAATAAGAATGATTTTGCTTCACCTGCACAGTATAAAACCAAACCATCTCTACCTATGTTGTACTTTCCATATGGAACAGAACAAAAATACATTTATATCGTATTTGTAATCAGCATTTCCTTGACCTCTCTTTCCAAGATGCATGTAAACTTGCATTCATCATTATTCAAATACTTAGGCTATTTAACTACACAAAGTGAAATCCATTTGATTTTATTTTCATGGAAGTTTAGGAATGGTCTCATTGCTTATTTCATTTTGAATCATTTCCTTCTTCAGTCTGTTAAAGTAAATATTTAAGCAAAATCCATTCTTTATTAAACAAAAGATCTTTTCTTTTTCATGAACACGACTGCTTAATCTAGCTTTATTAGATTTTGTTGAAGTCAGTCTACGATATTGTCACAAAAAGGTTATTAAACTGCATGTGTATTCTATACTTTTTACAAACTGTGCCTGTCTTTTAGTAATATAACCCAAAGAATGCACCTACATTTCATTTCATCTTACCTAGTTGCATTACAACCTATTCTTGAATTTAAATGATTGTTTGTGCATTTTCAAATATGTATAAAAAAAGACACAATAAGTTTATATTTGCACAACCAGCAAGTGTACCTGCATTTAGATATGTAATGG
Source organism: Alligator sinensis (assembly GCF_000455745.1). Taxonomy (NCBI): domain Eukaryota; kingdom Metazoa; phylum Chordata; order Crocodylia; family Alligatoridae; genus Alligator; species Alligator sinensis. Next base: position 385,077 of record NW_005842215.1, read on the forward strand.
ACAATTTGACTGCCCTGAAATAACATTAATGAACAATTAAATGATAATTAGTAATATGCACTTTTCTAGGAAAAAGTGTTATTTCTTAATATTAGCTAACATTTAATTTGCTATAAACAGTATAATGAAAATAGCTTTTAAAGTAAAATCATCTTTAAAAAATGGATTTCCCATCATTGGGATATGTTTTGTACAACTTTATATATGTATTAATTATCTGGAACTCAAATTTTCTAACGTAAGGTAAAATACAATATCCTCCATATTAAAAGCAGCATTTAATCAAATAAGGTCTTTTTTTCCTACTAAACCATCTGGAATTGGTTCCAGATATTAAGGTAAAAAAAAAATGGTATCAAATTTTTCAAGCCATAAGGCCACATGCTTGATCTCTGCCTATAAATGACTCCTGCTTGCCAAAGATGGAGGGTTCACACACAGCTAACAACAGCAAGCATAGCTAACTAGCTGTTTTTTCTAGAGTTCAAAAAATAAGGTTTTTTCAGAATCTCCTAACCTCTCCCCATCACCCTTTATTCAGCTTTCTTGCTATATACCATACCAAAATTAATAAGAAAAATCTTCAGAGTAACATACCAGTTCCCATCCTTGCACTCATAAATATGTCTAGAAAAAAAATGCATTTCCTCTACAGATGGAGTCTGGAAAAGTTAATGCCTTGTCATGTAAATACCTTTCCAAACAAGCTATTAGAAGAATTCTAGAAGAGAATGCAGACAAGCTCTTTTCTTCCCCTAACAAGCCCCCAGTTCCTTCTTAATACTTGACAAATTTATATTCAGAATGTGAATAAGGCAGCAGAACCGGTGTGGAAATGCAGAGGCAGTGCATTTGGAGAACAGCTATAATTAATAGTTCTATAGGACACCACCCGTGCAGAACCCTACTGTGGGAGACTCACTGTGCATATTCCCACAGGAGGGATAAAGAGCACGAGTCAGACTGAAGCAACTGCTCTCTTGAATTAAGCACCCTTTCTGAATTCCATAGATACTACTGCTTAAAAAAAAAAAAAAAAAGACTCAAGCTCCATGTAGTCTTTTGGAGCTTGATTCTATTTCTGTTGGCATACAGGGAATAGACACTACAGAGTTTGCTATCCCTGGATGCTTCGGGGGGATTGGACACAACAACAAAACAGAGCTTGGCAAACCCCTGCACCAAGCACACCCAGGAGAGGGTATCACTTTGACCCGACTTGCCCAGCATCTGTGTAGCTCACACACTTCAGTGGGGACTTTTTGGCACTACTATCTAATATAGTGAATTGAATTAGCTGTTAGATAAAAGTGTGAAAAGCCCTGCTGAAGCATGTAAGCTATACAGGTCCTGGGGAGCTGGGTCAAATTGAGGCAAGTGCTCTTCCATTAAAGCACTGTTTTTGGGTTTTTTCCTTTTTCCATGTCTGTCAGCACCCTTTGTGGCAGAATGGGTTAATTCCTTTGACTACATTCATTCTAATTCTGATTTATTTGCAGAGCGTCTGAAAACAGATTTTGATCTATTTATCCAGACTCGGAACTGAAAATACATGGCTTCACTCAAGAAGCTGAAAGAAGTTGGCTTCCAAAATAGTTTTTCCTATCTATTAAAAAGTAATGCATAATTCCTCTCCAAACACCTCACATACAGCTCTATTAAAAATCTATTGGAGGCTCAAAATACTGATAATTGATTTCAATTTCAAATCTACAATTCAGTCTTAGCCTCATTTTTGTATTCAGGCATTGAAATTACTTTTTACTTATGAAAAATTGTACAAGGAAGGTTTGCCATTAAGATAGTTAGTAAGGAAATTAGCTTGCCTGTATTATAGCCACTGGTGGGGGCATCTAAGCAACCTGTAACACATATCAAGAGGTCAAAGAGAACCTCCATAAATTTGAGAGAATTAAATGTTAATTTCTTAGTAAAATGGTTTTAATAGTCTCATTGATAAAACAGAAAGAAGAAAAGGCTGAACAGCAGTTATATGGTGATCAGAGCTGGTAATTAAATACACTTCAACTGTAAAGACAAACCTCAACCAATTAAGGTCAGAGAAAACCCAACGTCAGGGGAGAATACTGAAAATAATTCCCTTTGGCCTCTGACCAGGTCTGAAAAACATTCATTTTCAAGCATACAACTGCCTATTTTCATGATTCCAAAGTGCAAAGACATGACTTGTTCTGAGAAGTTCAAAACCCCATGATCTAGCTAGCCAGCAATTAGACTTTTAGGTTGAATGAAAGAGTTGCCCTCTAACCTGAAGCAAGAGACCTGAGAATAGGGAAGGACAGTGATTAGAGATTCCTGGACATGACTAATATCCAGAAGTTACATCTGCTAAACCCGTTTCAAGATAAAAGCTGGGTCCTGACCTGCTGAATTTGTTTCAGAGCTTTAAAACAGAAGAAAAAGTGATGTAGCAAGTTCATTCCCTGGTTCCTAAGAAATATCTGACACTAAAGGTTTCTGCCTACTACTAGTGATTCAAACATTTCTAGTCAAACATGAAACAAACAATGTTGTATCAACATACACACATGGCAAAATTAAAATGCGTCACTGATTCCCTGAGGGTTCCTATGACTCAATCAAATGCATTCTCTATGAGGAGGATTATTTTCAACTCAAACCAGAGGTCAAGCTGAAGACATCTCTTTTCGGTATGCAACATCCCCAAAGGTACACAGCCTCTTTCTACAGCAGAAGGCAAATTTATTTTTAAGAGTTCAAATAATATGTTGCTATAATATTGAATAAATATCCTCACTACCTGGTGTCTAAAACTGAACAGTGGTGTGAAAAAAAGCACTTTAAAACTTTTTTTTTTTTTAAATGAGCTCTATCATGGCAAACAAATGCTAGCAAAGAAAAAGTGTCTTACAAAACACGACTCAAACCTACAGTAAAATGTTATTACTAAATTCTACAAAGTCGCTGACATTAATTCTGTATAGGGAAAAAGTAGCTGCTATTTAATGTTATGTGACAGAACAAAAAGAAATGGGGGGGGGTTGTCCTTTTTTGTGTCTTGGCCCAGAAAGAGGGATCTGAGTGCATACGAACTCAGAAAGTGTGATGCTTTTAAAAGGATACTGAAGAACAAGTGATAGAATGTAAAATACCTACAGTGTGAATCTACTGGAACAAATCATGAAGATTTTTTTTAAAGTGGAAAATAAGACGTTTGTGCTACACATACAATTTTCCAAACCAAACAGTATTGGCGCACGGCTCCTGAATAGCAAATAGAACTTCTTATTCTTTAGTACAGGAACTAAAAAAAACCATTTGATTTGTGTCCTAGAAAATGGTAAATACTATGTCTATCCACGTAGAGCAGGGCTCTCCAAATGGTGGTCCATGGATCTTATGCGATCAACCAGTGAGTGGTTAAATCATGTCCTGCAGGGCCAGAAATTCTCTAGCAAGGTGAGCAGCAGTGCTATTAAACCCTGAGGCTGCCAGACCTGTTGTGTCAGTAGAGCCAGACCAAAGGGAAAGGTGCGGTGTACATGTGGGGCAAGAGTTAAGAACCTGCTACAGAATTGCTGGGTTGAGATCCTCACTGCGAACACATTTTGGCAGTGAGGTAAGTGATAGGAGAGTGATCAGCACACAGGGGTTAACACCACTGCTGCTCAGCCTGCTCTTACCTCCCCCCCCCCCCCCCCCCCCACCTTCTTCCCCAACTAGAAACAGGTTGTGTAGCCCACGAGAAGCCCCAAAGTTTAGATATAGCCTGCCACCCTAAAAGTCCTAGAGGAACATAAAGTGAAATGGGTCCTCTTCCCCAATAATGAACCAGCATTTTAAAGGAACCCTTAATATTCTCCTACATCTGAAATCAAAATCTGAAAGATGGGTGATAAAAGGGAACTTGCTTAAGAGCTGGAACACAAACAGGAAGAATGGATATGCGCAAGCGTGCGCGTGAACACACACACACACTCTCTCTCTCTCTCTCTCTCTCTCTCTCTGCATAAGGAAAAAGAGATACCTTAGCTACTTTCCTCCAGTTAAGACAATCAAAGAAGTAATATGTTCCCCTCTCATATGTATTGGTTTTCATTGTTGGCTCCATGCCTGGTGCCCTGGTGATCCATACTCGCTCCTCTTTGTGGTATCTCCAATCTCGGTTAAAGCTTTCATTTTTAAATTGGGAAGAAAAATAAATTTGTTAGCTGCTTTCATTTTAGCACATACACACATGCTTTAAAATAGAAGTTAGCACTTTGACAAAACACCGCAATATGCTTATATTAAAGCATAACTTTAAATCCATAAAACACCAGCTTATCTCCTCTATCATTTCGACTTCCTACAGTTGTTTATTAACCCTTATCCTAATCAAAGACAAAAGTTTTGACTATACCAGGTAAGAAGCTGATCTACTTGCATAGTACACTTTTTTCTGAGCTTCATTTACTCTCACTAGTTTTGCTGTGGAGTTTTTAAATAATCAATTATAAAAATTGTTGGTATCTATATACCAATTATCCTCAAAGTATTTTTATAAGCAATACAAAACCCATGAGACAGGTAAATTTTATGCTTGTTTTACAACTGAGGAGACTAGAAGGAAACCCATTTTGGAGTAGGTACTAGAACACTTGAGCTGCAGGTGCAAGTAGACTGTGCCTATATTAGTAGGACTTAACACTAGAAATTGCTCTTCACTTTTTGAGCAAAGTACTACTTGGTTTCTGCAATAAGTTATACTGTATATAAAAACTGGCCAAAAGTTTGAACATACAGCTCTACTGCTGCTAATAGCTGTAATACATCTCCTCCATTCATGTAATAGAGATAAAACAGAAGATCTTCTCCATAGCGGCCAAGTTTTATTGCAGCCAGCTGCAAAAGATAAGAGAAATAAAGATGTGAAACCACATATAGGTTAGATAGCAGATACCATTTAAAATGACAAAAATCATTATACACAATATAAGCAGATTTTGGTATTAACCAGAGGTGGGCAAAATGTGGCCTGTGGGCCAGATGAAGCCCACCAAGCCATTCTATCTGGCCTGTGGGGCCCCTAAAAAATGTAGAAAATCAATTTTCATCTGCCCCTAGCTTCCCGTCATGCAGCCCTTGATGGCTTACCAAAACTCAGTAAGCAGCCCTCTGCCCAAAATAATTGCCCGCCCCAGTATCAACTGTGTTGCAAAAGGTGTACTAATACATAAGAACACCACACTAATGATTCTCACACTTTCTTCACTTTAATTAAGTTTTTCAGACAACAGAAGTGTTAAACAAACAATCAAGATGGGGATCCTTCTCTCTGCACATATTTTCTGATTTTTACTTTTAAAGGTATTCTCTCATTTACAGTTATCATGCCATGATTCACATAACATGTAAAAAAAAACCCACTGTACTAAATTCTTAAAACCTTGAAAGATCTCTTAGAGAATTACAATACATAAGATTTCTTTCTAAATGATCCAAAAATTTCCCATTAACTAGTTAAAGGAAGAAAGTGACAGAAGAGCAACTAATGCTACATCTTCAGTTAAGGTTATAAACTGATCAGTTCAGGTTAAGAAATCTCCATATAACAGAATGCTAGTAATACTACAGTATATGAATTACAGGGGCTTAATTTGATTTGAAGGATCTGGCATGGGTCAGAAGCAGGATACTGGTCTACATTGCCTTTTTTTTTTTTTTTTTTTTTTTAAATGTACAACTATGATTATCTTAACATTTAATCAACCATTCCCCAAATCTGCCCTCACATCCCCAAAGTAAATATAACTTGTTTTTAAGCTCAAAACATCCAAGAAAAACAGAAAAAAATGGGTGCAGGTATAAGTCAAATAGATAAAAATGTAAGGCTAGAATAGCCATCGCGTACACCTATTAAAGTATTTTGTATGCCACTGTCTCTCAGAATGCAAGACTTTACAGAATGCATGATTTAATACAAGATAATTTGAATGCAAATTACTTGTAATGTGTTATCTTGAGAAATATGCTATAAGTAGCTTCTTATCAATATAAATGTATTATACAGCACAAGAAAGCACACTCACCTTATCTCTAATGTGAATGTTCGTTAAGTATTCAGATGGAACATGGAAGTCTAGATAAGGGAATCAGAATTGACCTAATTGTTAAACCAAGTCATTGATTCTCATTTGCAAATATTAACAAAATATTAAATCACAGCCAATTTTCCCATACCTATGTCTTGAGGTCGACAAGGTGAAGATGCCCAAGGTGATGCAAATTTGGGGTAGAGATTTCTGAAGAAAACAAATTTAAAAGCAATAAGGAACAATATACCCATCCCATTCTCCCCAGACACTTACATTTTTCACTTCGTTTTCAAAAGCACCGACTGACCCACCCGCTTCTACTGTGAGGTCCTAACCCTCTGTTGAAGATGGTAGGAATATCACCATAGAATTCTACAGTGCTGGGATTCCATCTTCTACTGTGCTTGGAATGCAAGTACCTTTGGCTCCAACCTCTTTTAGATGCCCAATTTTACTAGGTAGAATGAAGCACAGTGTAATCACTCATAACCGTGACATGCTTATAAACCAGCACCTCTAACTTAAAAGAGTTTTATTTAAAGGAAATAAAGCTTATGCTGGCAGGTCTCTCTCCTAATGACTGATAAAGATTTTACAACTTTTACACTTCCTTTAAATTCTAGGAGTGTAAAAAAGCACATAAAGAACCATTAAGGGGAAGGGAAGGAGAATTTTAGATTTTGCTTTTATTTAATTCTTTATGTTGTGCAAAGAAAAAGAAAACCAGGGCCATTATATGGCTAAGGACATACTGAAGAACTTAGACATTGCACCAGTGACTTTATGATCAACTGAGAAACAATGGAATGTATTAATCATAATCAGCAGATAGTAGAAAAAAGAGAGGACAGTGCAACACAAGATGCAATTTTGTCAGCTGCCGTTTCATTTTAATTATTTGTGACAGTAGGATATTATAGCATATTTTGTAAATGAAACTTCAGAACGGTACCCTATTAAATCTTTGCATCTTTCTAGCAGGAAGGCATCATAATAGCTGCTATAAAATCTCTGAAGCCTGGGAAATTAACAAAGGCTGATCACTTCCCCAACTGCGTTTTGCAGTCCACAGGTACCCAGATCAAGTGATACTAATTCTACTGCAAACCAACTGCACCACAAGACTGACAACTTTTGCCAGAGACTGACAGAAGAGACTTCAGTGGCAGAGGCAGCTTGTAGGAGTGGAAAATGACCAAGAACTTCCTTGTGTAAGAAGGTGGATTCTAGAGCAAAGCTTCCTTCCATCAGTTCCATAGCCTCATACCCACCTTCCAGGTCTGCCAAAGGAAACAGCAGAGACCAGGCTTTTGCAAGGAAACCACTTCCCTGCCTCTAACAGGAGAAAAAAATCAGTCCAAGTGTGAAGCGCTTCCCAAGGAGTTGAAGAATAAAGGCTCATTACCCATTTAAATACTACCATAAAAATCAAAAAGGAACACAGATCCATCTCTCTCATCAGTCAAATGGAAAAACCTCAGCAAAAAACCACCACACAGTATAGACCCTTCTTCTAATGTTATCAACCTATCAATGCTATCAGCAAGAATTTAAGGAGCTGATCACTACCAAATTGTGTGGTGTCAGACTAACTTAATGTATGCCATAAGTAAGGACTAATTGCAGAAGACTGGAACATTAGACTACAAAATATATGCAATGCAAAAGGTTAAAATGAGCTGGTCCCTTTGTCAGTTTTGCCCTGCATGATACTGAATGAATGGACATTTAGCTTGACTACTAAAATGTAAGTGGTTTTATTTTAGTTCTTCATTTATCTGACTGTTTTTTGTTTTTTTTTTTTTAAATAAAAGCTCATTCCTACCTACAAGTATAATCTATGTAAAACTGGCATCTTTCCTAGAAATACTCATAAAATGAAAATGCTAGTGACAAAGTTACATATTTTAAATATGCTTTATATTTTTCAAAAGCACATTTTAAAGCAACAGGTAATGCTGCAAAGAAGTTATTCTGTGCTCTTAAGCCAGGAAGACATTTTTAACCATATCGCAAGTACTCCATAAGGCAGAAAGGTTGAGTTTTCGAGGTCTGAAATGTATTTAACTATTCATGTAGCATTTATAAAAGCAAAGTGATGATGTTTGACACAGTGGGTAAAAATACAGCTTTTACTTCAGGGGAAGTACAATCATTTAGTAAGCCTTTTTCCTGTATTCAAACTAAAGCTAGCTACTGCAGGACAAATATCTGGGTCAAATGTTATCAGGCGAACAATATACATAAAAGATGACAAAATATGTAACAATTCTTCATTAAAAATCAACCAACAAAAACAAGAACAAGAATAGTCTTGAATAAGCGTGCATGTTAATAATTTTGGTCAGAAATATGCACAACATACCAGTATGCCTCCAACTGTGTACATCACTGCCAAGAACATAAAAGAACCTAAAGGAAGCCATACTAGGTCAAGTCTATCTAGCCCACATTGCACAGAAGCAGCAGGGTCTACACCAGGGGCGGGCAATTATTTCGGGTGGAGGGCCGCTTACCCAGTTTTGGCCGCATGGGTAGCCCCGGGAAAAGCGGCCCCTCGCCTGCCCTATGGCCGGTGCTCCCTGCTGCAGTCGCTCACAGCCCATGCGGGGCTGTCCTGAGCAGGCACGGGCAGCCCCACGTGGGCTGCAGGTGGATACAGTGCAGGGCGCTGGCCACGGGGCAAGTGAGGGGCCACTTTTCCCCGTGCTCAGCACTAGCTCGTAACCTGCCCCTGCTGCCAGCCTGGGCCCCATGCCGGCTTGCCTGTCGGGGCTGTGTAGCACTATGTGCAAACATATGCCACTTCTTCTTGGGGAAGATAATCATACAGATGGCTGGACCTGCATTCTGTTTAACTTTTTGGCTTTTCTGCTCCCACTCCCTTCCCAGTCTCCCCACCCCAGTGCCTGCCCCAACAGCTTCTTGTCCTCTTACTTTTGTTTATGGGGTAGTTCTATCTATAGGGTTTGATTTTTTTCTTTTTTTCAACAGCATTAAGGCTTATACCCTTTATATTCTCCTTCCTCTCAGCCAAAATTCTCTTTACCTGGTCAGCTCACTCTGTCCTAGGGTGCACTCACTTCACACTAGGCTGCTCTGAGCTTGAACAGAACACTCTTACAGCTGCCTCAACATGTATACCTTTGGCTAGGCTTTAGTTCCACCTGTCTAGCAGGTGGTTCACATGGCCTCTACAAAGTAGCTGAGGGCCCTCCCTTGATCAAGAAGTCCTATCAAGGTGGGGAATCAGTCAACTTCCAATGTCCAGCTCTTCTGCAGAGGGCCTGAGAGACATGAGTGGAGTCACCCCCCATGACCAACTTTGGAACTAGCTTAGCCTTTGAGTTTTAAAATGTATTTGAAGGACTGCTTCACTGTCCTTTAGGATAATTTCTTTTCTAAAGCAGGATTACTATTCAGTATGTCAAGAATATAAAAAAAAAAAGCTTGCTTTAAAAGCCTTGCTGAAATGGGCTTTATTAAGTAAGAAAGCAAAAGGTCCACCTGAGCCAGATGGCACCTGGGGAGTGCAGATTCAAGGCACGCTAGGAAGTGATGTGGTTAATAACATGTCTGAGTGCCCTTGGAATCTCCAGTCCGACTAGCCAAGTACCTATATGAACTGGGTCAAGTGTGGAAGCTTGCAGCAGCAGTAAAGAGCTGGGCTTGAACTCATGTCTCTGGAACCATAGCAAGATCCCTCAACTTCCCTGCCACCAACCCCTAGCAAAATATTATGCAAGTCTCAGAAATAAACCTACTGAGATAATCTAAATTAAAAGCAAAAAATCAGTGCACCACATGAAAGAGATAGTAAATAGAAAAGATTACACCTCAGTCTAGTACTACTCATGTGTAGTAAATGCAGATTCCACAATTTTCCTCTTTACATTTACCATTCTGAGTAGTGTGAAGATCAGCAAGATTCTTCTGTGCATGAGATGCATCCAGTGCCTTTTAGATTAATTTCTATTTTTAATATGTTGTGTGTCAAGTTAAGCAAGACAGTTAGGTGTCCCATGCGTTTCCCATCTATCTCACAAGATACTGACCTGGCTTCTAGTTCTACAATCCAGACCAAGTAAAAGGACAGAGTGTTGTTGCACTATCCCAGAAGCAAGGTAACATCCAAAGTTCCTTTTTTCCTATTGCTCCAAAATGGCACAAATGGCCTTCTATGCTATACAGTAAAGTTGCTGTGTTAGAGGGTAGAGGCAAGGCTGTCACTTCCCACCCATACACATGAAAGGGGAGGTCATAGCCCATCTCCCCCTCTCAGGCTCTACTGATGAGCAGCCCATACAGTGACATAAGGAGGCTCTTTATATCATTTACTCTTCTTCTTTGTCATGTCAGAGATCACAATTGACTACATGGAGAAAAAGACAACAACTAAATTACCAGAAGTTTACTCTGAACCTACACCGCTACCTATTTAAGGTTAACATTTGGTGCAATACAGCTAACAATACACCTGCCTAGTTATTAAAATGCAAGTTTAATTTACAACAAAAACTGTCTGTTTGTTAAATGTATATATATCCTCAAGGACTTTAAAAATAACTAATGTATGAAATTAACAGCACACTGCCATTTCCCTAAAGAAAATCTATAAGTTAATGGAATAAGGAAAGCCTCCAGGTTTATTGAAACCATGCAAAACAAGATCTCATTGTGCCCCCCAGCACATTTTGTTTGTCAATGAAGGTTTTATTTTTACTGTCACTGCCTTTTCAAATTTAATTTTGCAAAATAACTTGCAGTTTTTATATCTGCATAAGTTGAAAAAACCCATTATTACAAACAGCTGCATAATAAAAACAAAATTGACAATAGTACCAAAAAGAAACTTACTCAGGAGAGTTGAGATTGAGACCTAATGTTGTTAAATCACTTCCTAATGCAAGATGTACCATTCCTGGGTCTGTCTCTGCTGCCCTGATGAATGTTAACAATCCAATCATTCCAAACTGGTCCGTCACCATCCCTTGAGGAATGTTGGTAACCCGACCTGGGAAAGACCAATAAGTTCATTCTCTCCTTTTATGAAATAGAAGAATCTTGTGAATGGATTTTCAGAAGGACTTTAAAAAATTGAAGGAAAATTAACAAGGCATACATACCATCAGGTAACACCTGGATCCCTTTTTTCTGCTGGTTGTTGTTTTGCGTTGTTGAACTTTTATCTCCAGGGAATTTGGGTCCATCTGCACTAGATGATGTTTTGCCTGATGTATTCAAATTCTATTAAGGAAAAATATTTTGTGCAGGTTAGCATAAAACAGAAAACATAAACCCAACATGGAAAAACTGGTATGAGTAGGATGTCTGAAATAAGTGCTCTATACAGTTATCAACAGGATTATACATGTTACAAAGCTGAAGCCTGATCATATCCCTACAGAAATTAAATAATATACCACACTACAAGGTTCTTCACCTCTAAATTTTGGTGGTGGGAGAGAAATGTTGGTTTACTGATCTTAGAAACTATGATGTCGCACTTGTTTTTAATATTTCCTTTATGTACAAATATACCAAGACATGGATGCCCTCAACTTCTCAGGCTTTATGCCTGAACAACATGTAAACCATCTGGGACTCTGGTACAATGGGTTACTTATTACTTTTGCAAAACTTATAAATCTAAAAAGTGTTGTTTCTGGACATTTATCCCCCTGCCCAAATAAGAACCTCATCCAAATATATGGCCTGAAATGTAATAATAAAAAGGAAAGAATAAACATTGGGAGCAGAACATTACTTAAATTCAAGCTACTGGCGTTCCTAAACATGGGCACAGAAAGAACTTGTAAGACTTTCAATTCCTTGCCAACAGTCTGTCCTCACAAAATGCTTTTCTGAGGTGCAGTAACTGACACACTGGGATAATAACCGGACCCAATTACAGAAGCAAGCAAAACATACTTGACATGCTTACACCCTTTAAGACAGACGTATAAACACAACATCTGCCAAGGAAGTTGTATAAAATGAATGCTCTCTACTGCCACAAACTGACAAAAAATGATCTTCCATAACCATTACTTATTATTTCTATATCACAGATATATAATCTTGACACAAAACTGTCCTTAAGGGATCAGGGTTAGATCAAATGATACTCCTTGAAATACTCAGCATTGTGCCTCTTCTTACTTTTTAGACACCTGGCCCCCAGAGAAAAAACCACGGATTGGAGTTAGACATTTAGGTTCCCTATATGATATAGTAGAGGCCTCAGAAGTGGATCCACAGCAGCCAGCACGCTAAGTCAGGAGTCAGTTAAGCTAAACAATAGAAAATGCTGATAACATGGGGATAGGTATCCAGGTTGTGGCCGTATTGGTCTAGGGGAAAAGGTAAATCAGGACTCGTAGTAGAGAGATGATATATTTTATTAGACCAACAAGATTTTTGCAAAAAAACAAACAAAAACAAAACAAAACAATCTTTAATTGCAAGCTTTCTGGCACAAACACCCTTCATCAGGCATTGGGAAAAAAATTGTAACGGTTCTTCTAGGTAGAAATGAAAGTTCCTATTTCAAAGGATTTCACGGAGAAGTCAATAGATGGAAAACTATTTGAGGTAATTTGCATCATCACAGATCCACACAGGAGGTGAAAGGCTCCATACCAGCTATGAACTGACTGCCCAGAAGAGTTTTCCATCTATTGACTCCTAAATCTGTCATGCTAAAGCAGTAGTGTAACTCCATTGGTATATTACCAATTTTAAACTAAGCTGCCAAAAAAGAAATTACCATCGAAGGAAAACATGTTTTTATATTTACTTACAGATTTACTGTCATCGTTACTAGATGTTGGATCTTTATAGCTGGAGCCTGGTAATGCTGGAAAATCCTCATTGTGTATCGAGAAGTCCTGGGATTGCTCACTTGCTGGTTTTGTTACCATTCCAACTACAATCAAAATCAAGTCAGTTACGTTAATATTACCATAAAAATATTTTTCTGCCATTTGGTTACACTTTTTTGTATTACAAGTACGGAATGAAGTGTACCATAAATATAGAACTGAAAGAAAATATAAAAAGAAAAGAAAACAACAACAAGAGAGCATTACTGCTCATCAATACAATTCCAACTAAAAATGCTCTTAAGAAAAGAAAAAAAAAATCCGAGAAAGATTTGGGGCTCAATTCTTATCCAGAACAGCTTGATTTCACTACATTTACATTCTGGATTAAATTCATTTTTATCACCACTACCACTCTCTTGCCCATTTGAACAAACAAAAACTCTTCTGAAGATTATCAAAATTGTTTTTAATAATAATAAAATAAGACTGATGAAGGGAAGAAAGCGTTATGGCCGTAAAGGTATAGATCTCTTTTCTTTAGTACTGTAAAGATTTTCTGAACAAAGATAGGTCAGATTATGTTTTACAAATTACTTGCATGTCTTTTGCAATAGAACATCACTAGTTGTAGTTGCCAATGACTTGTATAGCAGAAAAATTGTAAGTGCTTAGCCTGCAACTCTGCTCTGACCCCAATTTCTAAAAAGTAGGCCATTCCCACTGAACATGAAATCCAAGACCACAGAGCAGCACTTGCTATTATACCAACAAAAGAATACTTCAGAGGCTGCCATCCTAGCTCAGATGCACAAAACCCACCCCCCAGCAATCAGGGCTTCATCACACTAAGTACAGATGGAGGGAAGCCTAGAGCTCATTTTTTCAGAGATTAATGTGAGCACATGAACAAAAATTGCATTACTGATGCCTTTCTAGTGGTTCAATGTCAAGGAGGTCTACTTCCTAAATTCACAGAAGGGAACTATGTAGAGTGAATACTGTTGTCTTGACCATTACTGTTTTTTCACCCAAGCAGTTAGTCAAATTTTAAACTGTTGCAGGTTGCTTCTGTTATGAGGAGAAATCGAAGGAGTCTTGCATTTCTCTGTACACAGCAGGA
>NW_005842215.1:399113-402358 GCF_000455745.1 Alligator sinensis
GAAAACATCTTTGTTCAGTTTCAAGGCTCCTTCAGCTTGTCCTTAACTCAGAAGTGCACTCTCTCAGTTTTTTCAGTGAAATCATGCTACCAGTATTACATCTGTGTCTCTGCCTAGTACTTCTTGCTGCCTCTCTCAGCTTTTCTGGTCCCTTCTGCTTTTCTTTCACTGACATACAAGCCCTAATAAAACAATACCCATGATTATCATCTACCCGCATGCGACTTGCCATGTGTCTTTGTTTTGTGTAGAGATATGTGTCTGTCTGGAATGGATGCTACTGTTGTTTTAGCATCTGGTTCCATAAATACTGTACCCCACAGTTACAGGTACTTACAGCTACCATAAGTGGTTATGCCTAACCCATGCTGCTGATCACAGCCAACCCATTGCAGACAGAAAAGAAAAGGAAAAAATTAAAAAAACAAAAAAACAAAAACAAAACAAAAAAAAACACGGCAAAAAAGGCATAGGATACACTTTTCTACAAGAGGTAGCAAGCTAAACCTTGAGACTATCGTTTCTTAAGACTGTGGGGGTATGCTCAGGTGGCATAGGTTTTGTAGATTCCCAGAGTCTCAAAAAGCCTACTGAAACACTGGGTTTAAGGTTTTCCCCTCGACTTGCATATAAACACATTTATGACTTCAAATCCAGTGAATGATTTCTGTAACCAGAACATATGTTCCTGTTGCATTATCCTGGTTTCCTACTAGAGGCACTTCAGGAGTTTGTGAAATGGTTCATTGTTAGCAAGTATGGATTACTGGTTTTAGGAAAAACAAAGGGCTGCATTAGGGCCTCAATAAAATACTCTTTTATACAGGGGTTAGAAGGGACTTTCTTTACAACACAAAAGAAATTTCCTGTCTGCATTTCATTTCAACAACAACAACAAAATGCTCTCCTGTGCAAGATACAGTTTTTACAACACTAAAGGTGTCAAGCATTTTTAAAATTCGTGGCACTGCACAACCTCCATTTTTTCAGTGTATTTGGTACATACCTACACAAGAATTTCATATAAACTTCAAACTTTGTCACAACAATCGGGAAGCTTTTATGATGGCATTTTGAAAGCATACTGCAGTCAAAGGGCATACTGACAACTGAATTTCAGCAAACTTTTGTTACTTTGGAGTCCACTCATAACACTTCATCTACTGTCTGTGGGCATGTATCAGGAATACCTTCCCGCAAATTATGGAGAACACGGCCATATCTTTTGGAGCACGTGTATTCCTTCAAGCAGTCAATTCCTTGGACTACTGCTTAAGGTGGTATTTATGATTAGTCTTTCAAAAGCCCATCTGCAAAAGGCCTCACACCTTTACCATTCTTATAGCCAGGCCTTCATGTAATTTAAATCATAGCACTTCAATTTTTCCTCCCAACCACCTGGCAAGTTTTCCCTCAGGATTCCTGAGTCTAAAGAGCCACTACAGGGATGCAATGCCTGCCTTGACTACAAATTTCCTTCCATGCAGTGGTAAAAATGTTCTATAGATTTAACCGCTGCCAGGAGTTCCTTTTGGATGGTACAATCATTTCTCTCCAGAAGACTTTTGCTGCAAAAGCCACCTCCTCCTTAAGGCCTGTATGTTAGTGTGTCAATAACAGCTCCAAACTGCAAGCACTTGCATCTGTGTCCATTATGAAAGGGGTTTTGAAACACAGGTAGGCTAAAACAGGAGCAGTCACAAGAGTCTGAAAAAGCTGCATATCACACTCTGCTGACACCTGAAATGGTTGCCCTCTCACCCAAGCCATGCAATAGTTTTGCAATACTGACAACCCACAAACTTCCTATAGTAGGAGGAGAGTCCTAAAAAAGGCTGCACCTGAGTGGCTAGGGAGTTGGCCAATTCTGCACAGCTCAAATTTACTTTTTGTCCGTGGAAATTCCCTTGTCACCTTTGTGCACCTGAAATAAATTACCATATTCAGGAGCTTGCATTTTGGGGGATTCAAATTCAGTTTGGTAGCCTTAAGATTAAATGTATTGGTTTTTGTTCAAAGGTTGTACCATGCAACAGGATATCATCTAGGCATAATGAATAGGCCAAGACAGTCATACAATTCAACACTGTCTACCCCTGGCCTCAATATGGCAGGTGAAATGCACAAGCCAAAAATCAATCACTTCAAACTGCCACAGCTTGGTCCTACAGTAAGACAGTCCCCAACTCCCCCGACTTCTAATCTACTTCCCAGGGGTCACACTTAAGTTCCAGACTTCACCTGCTACAGCATCCCATGTTATGAATAAGAATTCTTTAAAGAAGTGACTTAAATTTAGGCTCAGTCTACACTAATGTTTTGTCAGCATATCTGTATGGGCTAGGGAGTATAAAGATCCATGGTGTGAAGACAGTTATGCTATCAAACGAGTGCTTTAGTTCGTTTAGGTGATGTCATTTAGGATATAAAGAAGGAAAAGAATGTGTAGCTAACACTGGCAGAAACACGTCAAGATCTGCACATGCTGTGCCTAACTACAGCAGAGGTGTCTCTGTCAACATAGACATGCCAGCACAGCTACAGCAGTGCAGGCAAGCCTTTCCCTAATTATAATCCACAAAGAATCTGATGCTGCTATGTTTTCCATAGGCAGGACTACAGGTGAGGCACAATCCACTAAAACCTCTGGTAGCTCAACTTGACTAACTCCCCTTGTAATTTTGATACCAGCCTTTACTTTATCTTCTGGATCACATTTTACAGCCATGGTTTCTTTTCTAACTATCCCTTGCCTATCAGAAACATTCAACAGATGAATAGGGATCTATTCTTGCTTCGGGTCCAGAAAAGCTTTGGCACCTAGCATTCCCCTAAGATCCTAGATCTCAAAAAAGTTATAATTATTTACCATCTTTCTTTACAGGAAAGTTACTATAATATAACTACTAAAATGGTTTCCGTCTTTGGAGGCAGAACAATTTGTTCACTGCAAACCACACAAATTTCTTTAGAGGGAATTTCCACAGACTGAATTTGTTTGACAGCACTCCTGCTCAATTTGAATTAAATTAAATTAAACCCATTTATTTGTTCATTCACCAGCTTGGTTACTCACATTCCAGAGATCCAATTTCAAACCCAGTTTTTGGAAGCATGCGCATTCCTCAGACACCATCCCCATTTCAAACCAATTAATTAGTCCAAATTTGTATTCCCTATTCTCTAGCCTTTTTAGTATGCCTGGTTTAATAACTTAAGTTAGAACTAGCCTATCTACCATTCCT
>NW_005842215.1:402389-414713 GCF_000455745.1 Alligator sinensis
GGCCATCTCACACTGTCACTACCAAACTTCAACTGAAAACAAAATAAAAAGGTACACATGTGATCTGTAAACTAACCAAGGCTCTGCAGGCCACCAGTGGTTCATGGACCACAGTTTCATAACTGTTGCCATTGGCCAACCTCCTTTTATTACTGTTAAATATATATATTGCTGCTTTTAAATTTTATATAAGTCTGATCTGCAAGGTTGAAGATTTAGGACAAAGGGATTAGGGAAAACTGGGTGAAAAAACTTTTAATAGACACTTGTGACGCTCTGTCCTGACCAGCCTTATGTTTAGAACAATTTTTTTTTTTAGTGGGGCCAATTTTTTACCCTTCCCCCATTTAATGTTAATTGCCCTTATTTTACCAACTGAATTTACCACTTTTTCTAATCGTTCAAAAATGTTATGAACCAGAATAGAAGCCCCTTTTTCATTATACATATTGGGCACAGAGCTGTACTTACAGGGATCTTGGCAATCAGCTTCCATCTTTCTCACTAGCAGCTGCTTCCTCTTCTGGTGCACTGCAACAAGGAAATAATATTCAAGCTCTGTGGTAAATTCCACAGCCTCTCAGAGTGCCTTTGGCTTCCTGTAACTCATCTTGATCTGCAAGTCCAAGCCCACCTGAGTAATTAAAAATTAGCACATTGTCATTTTCCCTGGAAGCCCTCATTGGTATTTGAGTAGAACAGGATCAAAACTCGGCAGGTCCTGTGGCAGCTGAAGTATAAACTCTTCTTTCTTCTAGCCATGCCCTTGGCCAGTTCAGATTGATGGTTGGCTCCAAACTGCATATCAAGGGTGTGTAATAGATCCAGGTTACATTTCTTTTCTTGAGGGCAAATTCTCCATCACCAAAACAGACCTCAAGTTGGTTGCTAGGAACTCCCCCCACCCCTTTTTTTCCTGTCTTCTTCACAGCTATTCAACTTGACTTTGTTGTTGAACTAAGCCAAACAGGCTTTCCAAGGAATTTTTCTAAGACATAATGGGTTCTTATATTACCTGAGTTGGAACAATATAACTGCTGCCCTAAAGCAAGAAAGTAAATTTTCTGGCTGATCTTATTCTTCATCCAGATTGACTGATTATCAAGGAAGTCTGAAATGCTTTGATTTCCTTCCAGAGCTGATTATGAGCTCCTTAAGACCTTGCTGCAACTCATTTCTGTTATTGGGTTCTGTGTTGGTCAACTGCACCTCTTTATGCGAGATGTTGTCCATGGTAGTCAGATTGCTGGTTACTTCATAAATCTCTCTTTCCATACCAGATGGGAAGTGATCCACTTGGCCTTTCCAATCCATCCAAATACTTTAAAACTACTGTTTTAACAGAGATTACATCTTTGATTTCATGTTATCGTTCAGTCCTATTTGGGAAGCTTCCTTATGTTGCTTTAATTCCTTTTTGAAAAGGTCTGCAGCTCTTGCCTTAGGTCTTCATTTAATTTTTCCTGAACATTTCCGATTTCTGCATATAATGCCATCATTTGGTTCATTATGGATTAAAAGGAGTACCAGCTCAGACACACACTCTTCTCTGACCACAAAATTAACCAAACTGCAGGTGTTACAGGTTGCTTCCATTAGAAGGAGAAATTGTAAAGAGAAAAGACTGCAAAGAAACACTATTAAAAGAACACACAAACTTCTGTTTCCCAAGCATACCAGGAATCAAACAAACACAAAACAATTTTGTTCATAGTTCTTTCAAGCTTGCACTTCCAAGCCTCTTTCAAGCATGCACTTTGCCCAAAAGCAGACTTTCAGCTTTCACTCATGACCATGCTACTAATGCATGTCTGATGCTTTCTTGCTGCCTTCTCTTCCTTTTTTTTTTTTTTTTTTTTTTATTGCCTTTCAGGCACACGCAAACTTAATTAAAAATGCAGTAGCCAGCACAAGTCCTCCACCCACATGTTGCTTGTCACGCACCTTTCTTTGGGCCATGACATGTGCCTGTTTTGACAGTAGGTGCTACTATTGTTTCACCACCTGGTAAGAAAGAAACTTAAAACTGTTTTTTAAACCTAAGGAGTGATACTTATGACTAATACATAACATCATTTTCTTCTGATAACATGAACTCTCGTCTTTAAGGAAATAAATATGCACTCTCCTAGGAAAGTCATGATGGATACTCTAAGTCATTAAGCCTTTTCAGTTGGAAATTTAAAGAATTCTCCCTCCATTGTAGAACTTAGTATTAACATATATAAAGCCAACTTCCCAAAGTACTGAAGTAATTAACTATGCAGAAATATATTTTAAAGGAACAAAAAGATTTTTGGAAGTCATCAGGGTAGCTTAGTTTTGATATTGCATAATTATAGATAAACCTTGTAGAACAGGCAAAAAATTATCTATTGCACAAGCTTGGTACCTGGTTATTAACACTTCTTGACAAACAAACATTGGTAAGTCTCTAGTATTGTCTTTATGAGCAGAGAGTCAATAAGTACCAAAGGATACAGTGAAAATGTAATCTCTCTGATACCAATGTTGTCTCTCTCAGCAAACAGTGACTTTTTAAAAAAAGAAATATCCTACCAGTCAAAAAGTATTTCTGAAACGAACTGGTGACAATTCCGACTGAAAAAAGTATCAGAGGCAACACACATGACAAAATAAATAAAACTTAAGGTATTAAAAAATAAATATCAACTCAGGCTGAAAACTCTACAAGTTTTCTGTGCCAGTTTTAAATTCAAAAGTGAATTTTTTTAAAAATCCACACAAACAACTTAGTTTTAGAAATGTACCAGAAGCCTGAAATCAGGTCTCAACTTATGGATATGTGCATGATAAAACTTACCAGCTCTCAGGGTACCACCCTCAAAGAGACTGCTCCTCTGGGCTGCCCCCTAGACTAGAAGCATTATAACAACCCAATACAACACTTGTGCAGGCTTAATTAGCACTCCCCAGTGAGTGGCAGTTACCTTGTCCCCAAACTAAATCACATGTGAACAATGCCTGTAGTTTAGGAGGCAGCCTAGCGGAAGCAGCACAGCGTGTCCAAGACTATATCTTTACTATGGACATAGCCTGATCCCATTTTTATAGCTTTCACATTTAAAAGTCTGTTTTACTGAAAGTTAATGAGATGTGTGATATAAATGCCTGTCACTGGGCAAAACATAACCTATCGTTTCATGAGTCAGTAGTACTAGACAAATTAGGCAAGTAAACATTTATTTCTTCAAACAATTTTCACAAACATTCTTACCGTAGGGAGCCCTTCCAGCTAAAGGATTTATTAATGGAGTTGGGTTGCCACTTCCTTCCCTTCTGTTTCTGTCGGCTAGTGCTGGAAAATCTGAAAGGTCCAGTCCTGTCACATTTTCACTTCCATCTAAGACAAAAAACAAACATTTTAAGTAGCTTTGAATTTTTAGCTCAAAACATCTGTAGTGTGGAGGTGGTGTTGTTGGTTACCATGATATACCTGGAAATATACAAGAGGCAAGAATTCTTGTCTATGATATCTTTGACTGGACCAATTGTATGGCTTGGATAGACACAGGATACTCCAGTAGCTACACCTAAGTCTATCTGAACCATAAAACTGGTCCAATAATAGGCATTACCCATAAGAATTCTTAACAAAAAATTGTAATATATGAAACAAAGCTTTTCCAGAGTCAATGGGCACATCTACACGAGACGATTAATGCTCAGTAGAATTAGTCTACTGCAGGTTTGTGTCATGGCAAAAGTGGTGCTATTGCGCTAATGTATGGTAGAATTAGCCTACTTTGCACTGGCATCACTTAAAAGCTATGTGCTGGTGCTACAGTAGCACCAAGTTACTGTGCATTTAGTACCTGTTATTACAGGTACTAAACTTAATTCGCAGTAATCGCAGTGCATTAATGCACATGTAGACATGCCCAACGACGACTAAATTAGATCAATTCTAACAAAATAGTTTTGTTAAGATTTCCAATAAAACTGGAAGCCATAAAAGTAACATCTTGAGTGCCACAGCATTAGTTACAGATGATGTTCTGAGAAAATAAAATCCCACAACATTCATTAAAAAGAAAAAAAAAAGAAAAAGAATAAAAAAAGAGTATACTTGGTTCTCTTCACGTTACTATTAGAATTATAGACACATTTTAAAATTAACCTCTAGATAATGAAACTAGGCTTTGGTGTATTTTTAAATGAATAATATTGAAGTAGCAAATAATTACGTTTTCCAAGAGTCTGGTAACTCGTGAATCACATGTATAAACACACCCAAATTACATTAAAAAGGAGTCAGTTCTGATAATAGCTAGAAAAAGAAAGGCTTGAAGAGGAGTAATAGTAATCAAGAACAGCTCTTATCCCTTCAAGCTTTAAATAAGGCAGGAACTAAAGAACTACAGAGGAAATAACAGAATGGAAGTTGATGTAGGAAATGGATTCCAGTTCACGGCAATGTACAAGATGAAAAATGTATAAACAGTTTTGAGGTCCATAATGCCATCACAGGGCTCCCGTGACTACACAAGCTACCCTATTGGCCATTACTTCAGAGCTTTATGACATCACCAAATGCCATTAGACACAATTACTGTCCAGTCGCCCTGTACAAAAAAGAGAGAGATGTACATAATAAACATGTACTTAAAACAAAAAGCCTTTCCCTAAAGAATGTATGCATCTTTGCTTAATGCAAATTAAGAGATTAGCATTCCTAAGAAAATAGGAACTACCAATTTAAAAGCATTATTTAAAAAATGTCTGTTCAAGAAGAATTTCTAACAAATGATTAAAAAAATTCAGTCACTAATATTCTCATTGAAACTTGATGAATTATTTTTCTTGCTAATTAATTATTTTTCTGCAACATCTTCCTTCTTTTTGTTCCTGGCCCCATGAACTACTTTTAACTTTGAAACTGACTGGTTATGTGTATGTGAATAAATAAAATTTAAAAAATCCATTCAAAACAGACTATTTTCAGTGCTTTATTTTCTTACAAGCAGCAAAAAATGTTACGACATACCAGCATAATTTCAAAACCATGGTCTTTGAGTAACTTTAAACTGTCAAAGTAAGTTTAATCTTTTAAAATTATTACATGTAAAAGATAATTATTTGCCATATAGTAATGTCAGTTTCAGTTTGTGTGTATATTGTTAAGCAACGTGAACAACCCTGTATAACAAAGCCACTACACAAAACTTTAAAATTAGAATGAAAAAACATGGTCAGACAGCAAAATATTTAACAACCGTGTCTTATCCAGATTGTACTTTATACTTTAAATAAGTAAAGTATACTTACCTGTTCCATTAAAAATGTTACTTGATAAGGAGTTACTCATTCCAAATGCCTGATTCCTGTTCATTCCAAATCCAGACATACTGTATGAAATAATAACAAAACACACAAAATTAAAAAAAAAAAACAACAACAACAAAAAACACAAGCATGACTGAATAGACTGAGTCAGAGGAAAAGAGAAGTTAAAAAGGAAAATTAAGACACTCATCCAAGACATCTCTTGAATTACTCCAAGGAAAATCCTATAAATCCTGTTTTCACTGGCGTCTTTCACACCTGTCATATTTATAAATGAGCCTTGTTTAAGGTACTATATTTCACAGTATACAAGTCAAGTTTTGAAGACAAATTTCTTAAAATTCAACCTCAACTTATACACCGTCCCACGCCTTGGTGTGCAAGGCACTGGAAGCCCAGGGGGCTCGTGGAAGAGGTGGCATGCTGGCGGGATCCCAGGAAGTTGGACTGGGCCCTGGAAGCTTGGGCAGCACATGGCCCACTGGCAGCGCACCCACCTAGCCCCTGGGAGTGCTGCCGCCATGAAGGCAAGGACTGGGCCCCCTCCCACATCTGCCCAACACCTCATGCTGCCCCTGGGGCAAGCCAGCCCCTTCCCGGGGAGCACCAGGTATCTTGCTGGCCACAACAGCCTGCTGAAGACACAAGCAGCAAGGGGCCTGATCCAGCTTTCAGTGGAGCCTCCCCACCTTCCCTGTGGCTGGGGTGGGGGGGGCTGCTAACAGGTCAGGCATCCCCTGAGCTGCAGTGGGGAGGCAGTCTTTCCCTCCACAGCAGCAGCCCCCTCCCAGGAGTGGTTGGGTGGGCTGCTAGTGGGTCATATGCTGCCTGAGTTCCCAGGGCCCCGATCCAACTTCCCAGGAGCCCACCAGCACACCACCTCTCCCACGAGCCCACCTATGATTCCAGAGCCTCACACGTGGAGGCAGAGTCAACTTATACACCGGACCAAAAAAGTTAGGATTTTTGTAACAGAAATATGGGGTCGACTTATACAATGGGTCAGCTTATTTTTAACATGTACCATTTTTATGGCATATAAAACGGACTAAGAAAAATTCTGTATCTAGGAATACAGTGGTAGGAATTAGCACCGCATAAATCAAATTATATGAATAAATAAAATCTTAACTCCAGAATGTTTCATCTAACATAGCATTTTAAAACAAATCTACAAAGGTACCCTAAAAAAAAGTTCACATTTACTGCAGAGAGAGAGAGAGAGAGAGAGACACAGAGCGCGTGCGTGCGTGCGCACACACACACACACACACACACACACACACACAGAGTATACATATACATATAGAATAATATATATAAAGAACACATGTATGTGGTCTAAGAAGTGACCAAGGTTATTAGGATTGAATCACGATATGAAAGCTGAAGTTGCAACGGATAACTTAGTACTTAGCTGTAGCTGTGATGGCCCAGAAAGTGTCAAGAGGTAAGATTTTCTGTGGATTATCTTTTACTGAATAAGATGGACAAGGGAGAAGAGATTGATGTCATATATCTTGACTTCAAAAAAGCCTTCGATCTGGTGTCCCATGATCGCCTCTTGGAGAAACTGGCCAATTGTCGCCTTGGGTCCTCCACGATCCGCTGGCTGGAAAATTGGCTCCGGGGTCGGACCCAGAGGGTAGTAATCGATGGAAGTCACTCATCGTGGTGTCCTGTGACCAGTGGGGTCCCCCAAGGCTCTGTCCTTGGACCCATACTGTTCAACATCTTCATTAATGATGTGGACACTGGAGTCAGAAGCGGACTGGCCAAGTTTGCCGATGACACCAAACTTTGGGGCAAAGCATCCACACCAGAGGACAGGCAGGTTATCCAGGCTGACCTGGACAGGCTCAGCAAGTGGGCGGACGAGAATCTGATGGTGTTCAACGCCGATAAATGCAAGGTTCTCCACCTTGGGGGAAAAAACCCGCAGCATCCTTATAGGCTCGGCAGTGCTATGTTGGCTAGCACTATGGAAGAAAGAGACTTGGGGGTCATCATTGACCACAAGATGAACATGAGCCTGCAATGCGATGCGGCGGCTAGTAAAGCGACCAAAACGCTGGCTTGCATCCATAGATGCTTCTCAAGCAAATCCCGGGACGTCATTCTCCCCCTGTACTCGGCCTTAGTGAGGCCGCAGCTGGAGTACTGTGTCCAGTTTTGGGCTCCACAATTCAAAAAGGATGTGGAGAAGCTTGAGAGAGTCCAGAGAAGAGCCACGCGCATGATCAGAGGTCAGGGAAGCAGACCCTACGATGACAGGCTGAGAGCCCTGGGGCTCTTTAGCCTGAAAAAGCGCAGGCTCAGGGGTGATCTGATGGCCACCTACAAGTTTATCAGGGGTGACCACCAGCATCTGGGGGAACGTTTGTTCACCAGAGCGCCCCAAGGGATGACGAGGTCGAATGGTCACAAACTACTTCAAGACCGTTTCAGGCTGGACATAAGGAAGAACTTCTTTACTGTCCGAGCCCCCAAGGTCTGGAACAGCCTGCCACCGGAGGTGGTTCAAGCGCCTTCATTGAACACCTTCAAGATGAAACTGGATGCTTATCTTGCTGGGATCCTATGACCCCAGCTGACTTCCTGCCCTTTGGGCGGGGGGCTGGACTCGATCTTCCGAGGTCCCTTCCAGCCCTGATGTCTATGAATGAAATCTATAGCTGGAAGAGCTGTCAGACAAGGTTTTGGGAACAGGGCGCCCTTCCTCACGTATCACAATGAGATAACATTTCTTGTGAGAAATACGCCCCCACAGAAAGCCACTCTCTCTCCAATCTCTCAGTTCTAATCCTCAAAGGAAATTTACAAAATACCTTTCATAGGTGAGCCTATGAACTCCACTTCATCAATCTACTGGATACAAAAAAGCATTGACCAAATATAGACATTGGATTTATGACACATTATGAACTTGCCTAACATCTGACTTCCCAGGCAAACCCTCCACTTTTTATCAACTATTTTCATTCCCTTCCCCACCCCCCACCCCTGTCTCCCATCCTTTGACTACAACTACATTTATTCCCCTTTCCCCCACTCCAACAGTCTCTTACCTAGTGACCACTCGATTTACATTTTAACTGACTGGCTTTCTTGCACACATATTGACCTCTGGCCGCTTTACTACTCCATCCAGGAAGAGCACAGACCACCTGCAGATGCTTCCTCAGCCTGACAAAGGGTGTTTGTGCCTGAAAGCTTGCTAAGAAGAATTTTTCCAACTACTTGAGTTGGTCTAATAAAAGATATCGGATTTACCCAAATTCTAGACTACTTTAAGCGATTAACAATTAAATAACTGTCAAAGGCAACTATAACATTTTCATAAAGGTTTAACTTTTGCATAACAGTACTGAAATATTGGCAAACTTGGTGTTTCATTGTTCTGCAAATGCCACTAATGTATGCATAAATAGCGGCCTTTAAAATCAGTTGAAAAACAGCCCACATTAATTCAATGAAAACAGCAACCTGAGTTCCAATGGAGCTTCCTTCTCAACTAACTAGAATCAATAAAAAAGACAACTAACATAGAATCAATAAAAATCAATAAAAAAGACAAATAGCTCAAAAGGAACTGCAGACTAAGATAGCCTCATCTCTGAATTACTGCCAAAAGTTAGTGTTTACTTAAACAAGTACTCAATGTCTACATTTGCAAGATCAAAATCTTTCTTCTCATTTGAAAGCATACTGCCTCTCTTAGCCTTTCTATTGTAGCACACCTATATAGATGCAAATGCTTGCTTATGAAACTTCCAAGTTAAAAGCTAAAAAAAAAAAACCAAAACAAAAAAACCCACATCAACATTAACTGTTGATGTACATAACAGACAATGGGATTAAACAGTTCACAGAGCATAGAGAGGATACAATGAGCCCTCTTGCTTAAAGATGGCAAGGACAAACAACTACCTCAGCCTACCTCAACCAGGGGAAGTGGAAAGGGGAGAGGGTTTGCACACGTTAAAATCACAGAGTGCCCGTACACGAGCACAGAGGCTGCTCCAGTGCGTTACAGCACGCCAGAGCAGCCTTGATTTATCTTCATATGATACTGGATACTTGATTTATCGAGTCTGCTGGAGTGTTAATTACCATGCTCCAGCCAGCCTCTGCATCTCGCGTATCAGTGTCCCTGCACTTCAAGATAGCAGCTGGGGCACTTGAACTAAAGCTCGCTGAATGACCTTTAGTTCAAACACCCCTACCACCATTTTGAAGTGTAGGGACGCTGATACGCGAGACAGTGAGGTGCTTAAATTAGGGCAGCTCTTGGAGCCAACCTAATTAAAGTGCTGCCCCTCCCACCCCAGGAGCACATGTAAAAATACCCTCAGATACAAAAGAAATTATTCCCATTGTTCTGTCTCTCTCTCACTATTTTCATATGATACTGGATTGGGTTGGAGAAGCCATTTGACTGACAAATTTAAGAACTTGTAGCCAGTACAGAAATGGGTCTTTAGACAAGATCTAAACAAAGGAAAAGTTAGAACTGGGATACAGTGACACATGGTAAATCAGTTGCAATGGTTCTTTTAAAACTGTTTATGTAAACAGTTAATAAGCTTACACCGATTCATTTTTGTAAATCCAATACAAGGCAAGATAAGCAATCAATAATTTCAAGGCCTGTGCTACAGAGTCAGAAAAAGAACAAAGTTGTTGAGATTACCACACCAACATAGTCTTACATAGGTGAGAAATACTGGAGGGCAAAACTCTCTGTTCTCCAAATGGCTCCAGGGCTGCAGCATGGAGATGCAGGACTCCCAACATATCAGAGTTTGCTGAGCCAAATCCCAATGAACAATTTTTTAAATTAAGTTTTGCCTTATTTGCACTCTCCACTTTAGCCTGGAAGACCCTAAAAACCTATGCACATTTCAAAACATGTGTACACCTCTTCACTGTGCCAGACCCCACCACCATGACAACAAGTAGTTCCCAGGCACTCTGAGCACGTACCAATAAACACATACCCAAGACAAGTGGTGTACGCGGACTCAGTACTGTTCTACAGTGGCTACCCATTGGTTTCTGTCCAGGATATGGACAGGAACAAAACAAGAGCAAGTATAAAACATAGCCCTCACCCACCAGCAATATGAGATACTGCAAAGAGACAATGCAGACATGCTCTTGGCTTCTCAGCAGCAAGAGCTGGACATTTCAAACTATATTTTAATTTCAGGACTACTGTTAAATATATCTATAGCTGCATGCATTCTAACCAAGTCTTACCTGTTCACAGTAAAAGGTTGTCGAGAGGGTTGTTGCTTTGGCATACATATTATGCTAGGAGAGCTTCTGTTGGGGCTGCCTAACCCTGAACTGCTCATGCTGTTTGTTCTGCTGGGAATTCCAATGCCCTGACCAACCTGGGAGTGGTTCATCATATTCCTAGGATTCATAGGCAATATACCCCTGAAAAAGACAAAGCATCCAAAAAAGATTAATTTCTAATGTTTCATTATTTGCTTCAGATTCATTTTCCAATTTAAGAAGATTTTCTAATCTATGACAAGCTAGATTTGTGGTAAATGTCAATACAGCATAACATGTAGATAATGCTCAAGCAGCAGAATATTATTTAAGGGTTCCTGAGAAATTCCACATGACCTATCATATACTAAGCAAATCCTTAGTCAAACTTGGTATAGAACACCAAAAATATTTAAAGTGAAATTAAAAAACAAAACAAAAACAAAAAAAGTCTTAATGGGTTAAAAACATTCAAGTTTCTTAATATACCAAGCTTGTAGTAATACTTCTGTCCTACCATCTTTATTGCCGGAATAGTTTATTACATGCATATATTTTTACCCATGCATTTTACTACAGCATTCTTGCACTCTGTAGCAAAATCTGCCAGTGAACACTATCTTTACACACACGGACAGGTACTGTATTGCGAATATCCTCCCAAATACAGGCGGTGTTCAACAAAATGAAGTATTTTCTTTTTTAAATTGAATTAGAATGTAAGCTAGTTAAGGTGAAACACACACCACACTTAAAAACTTCTCTGCAGAAACACAATTGTAGAAATAGGAGCTACCAATAAATACCTGCTCGGAGATGGAGGCGTATGAAGTGACATTGTTGGTACCCCTGTTGTTGGCGTTACGTGGCTCGGTAACTGAGTGCCTTGTGATAAGCTGCGATTTAACTGAGGGGTATTGTTGCTCATTCCCCTCATTGGAAGGCCTAGTGCACCTATTGAAAAAAAAATTCAGAGGGATGGAAATATATTGCAATCAGGAACAACGTTTTATCTAAATGGTAGCTTAAATCGAATCTATTTGACAATCTAAAAAAAAAAGGTAAAGACTGCAGTAAAACGCAGTATAAAAATTCAGTACTTGCTTACACGTTTTAAATCATTTCAATTCTGCTCTGCCTTCTAATTTGCAGAATTTTTTTTTCTATTTGAGAGCCATTTGCATTTGATACGCTATCAAAACTGCACTTCCATTAGGACTTACATTTTACAGCAAGTGCTATAGGTTGGATTTTATATAGTAATTTGAGACTTCTGTTTACAATGTTTATCAGAAGAATAAAGTAGTGAAAAATAACTTTAAAACTTAAAAGAATACTATAAAGTGTGCCAACTTTCACTCTTAAAACAACATTGAATGTGATAAGCTAGACTGTATTCTCTGAAGCGTTTCAAACTTGTTTTAAATAGGACTTGTTGATCATATTTTCCTGTTAAAAAGCTAACAAAATATATTTTGATTTTATAGGCTACATATTGTAAATTTAAAAAATAAAGTTGGAGTACATTTAAACCCATATAAAAACCTCAAACAACAGCTATAATTTCAGACGAGTTCTTTTAAAGAACTCTACTGGAAATTCACACGAATTGTTTTAGCGTATATAGACAGACACTTGGCCTCGCTTAAACACCACTGCATCTCATTAAAAACAACAAAAACTTCTTTAATAAAAAGCAGAATCCATTAATTTTGTTTTCAATAATGTTTCCAA
>NW_005842215.1:414723-420843 GCF_000455745.1 Alligator sinensis
AATAAAAAACAAAAGCAGATTTCTGCTTCTTGAAGATAAAACTTCAGTGTCCAAAATGAAGTCATATGCAAGGTTCCAAGAAAATGAAGACAATTGGATTTAAACCATCCTCCAGTATAATAAAAGAATCACTGTAAACATCACACTGATTTGTGTATTACTGCAACCAACACAGTGGTTCAACATGTGTAGGTATATGTAGCAGAAAATAAAGCATTTTAGTATGAAAAAATATATATTACATCACAAAGATAAAAATTTAAAAGTGTTCCCTGGGAAAGTCTGGGGGTGTTAGTGGCAAAGCAAATTTACAAAGTAATATTAATAAAAGTGGATATAACCTGTATATACACAGAGCTACAAGGTAAGAAAAAAATTTGCAAAGGAAACCTTAAGCCTACTGTAGGATACCAAATGTTCCATGTTATAATCATCAGTCCAAATATTTTTAAACAATTTAAAGATCACATTTTATAAACTGTTTGGCAATTATTGAGAACAGTCACTGAAAAAACCCTATTTTTTACCTTCCTCTTTCATTATTACATTCAGTAATTGCTCATGCACCAAAAGTTTTAGCTGGCAAATGATTTAGGTTGATCACTAGAAAAAGAAAATAATAGGGGCTAATTCTGTGCCTGAAAATTTGTTTTCTACGATTCAGATTTGTGGCACTATGGATCTAGTAATCCCATGCTAGACTGGGACATAGCTAGATGGTTGAAAAAGAAAATGCCAAGGTACAAAATATTTTTACATTGTCAATTTTGTACTGCCAAATAGCATTTCAAATGGTTAAACAGTCTTAAGAACTGCATGTAGTTTTCCCCTTTCTGAACACCAAAAGAAACAAAAAACTTGCTAATATCTTCCAGTTTTAGGTCAGAATTCCACTTTGGTCAGTTCTGCAGCTGATTTCTAAAGCCAAACATAGCTGAAATGCTAGGTTAAGAAAAACATGTTAAACAGTATCAAGATGGTCTAATGGACATAATGAATAAAAACCTGTGATAACAGTAACTACAAAATATCATAGGCCCAACTTATGCAAGTGGTGGAAGCTAAATAAAAGGCTTAATAAATGCCAGCTTCTAGGCTCAAGAAAGCCCTAAAACCACATTCTCTGATCACCTAGAAACAGATTTAGAAAACTGCAACACTGAAGGAAGTACCAGTTGATCTAACACTGTGATACAATCAACAATTTTCAAGACAACCACTTTATCATAGTAGTGTTTAAATGTTACCTGAAGGAATATCTAGATAGTGTATTAGAAAGACAGGAGACGGGGGTTTTACCCAGCTGAAAAAGTCACTTACTAAAATATCCTGCAAGATACTTTCCTGATAGTATCTGCTAACAGAAATTGATTAGAGAGTCTCAAGACAAGTCTACCTAAAAGCAAGTAATATATGTAAAACCTTTCCATATCAGTAGTTAAATTTCCCTGCATCTACCAATTTAAATCTGCACGAAACAGAAAAAGAAGGAAGAATGGGTCAGGAAGGAAAACACATTCCTTTTTCCCAGCTTTACTAATACAACTGCAAATAATTATTCGTGTTGACCACATTTTAGAGGAAAGCATATGACAATTTGCCTCTTGGGAACAGAATACCACATTTCACAGCAAACTGATCCCCCATGTCCATTCTTCAGAAACCTAGGATTTATTTTCTCTCAGTTTTTAGTGGTCTTTAAAAAAAAAAAAATCATAGGTAAATCCACAACTATTCTCTCTTCATGAGGTATTTAATATTTCAGTATTATTTATTTTGGACTTGTAGAATACCAGCACATGGTAAATACATTTTTTAAAATTTTCACTCATCCTAAAATATACCCTACACAAAAGCCACAGAGAAAAAGATTCAAGATCTCTTATGTAAATCAGAAGACAATAAGACCACGTGCACGCTTTCTCTCTATAACGTAAAAGTGACATGTTCATATATCACAATCAAACATACTGATAATAAACTGAATTCTTACTTTGTTGCCCGTATAAACTTGCCCCAAATTGAGACAGCTGACCTGATGTTGATGGCGATGCCAGCATCTACAATTTTAAAAAGTTAATGAGACAAAGAAAGCTACAAGTTAAGTTATTCTAAAATAATACCTAGGATTGTAACATCATACTGATTTGATTGTAAATATAGACTTTTAAATGGTCTCAAACATCCCAGAGATTATCAAGACATTCAACATGAAGCATTCCATAATATGTATTTGTTAGCACCTGGAAAGACTACCGTGTTTTCATTGATGATGTGTATTAAAGCCATCAAATACAAGACAACCGAAATTTGCTAGATGCTGTAGCGCACAGGAAAACAATAAGCATAATTTAGGTCTGTCAACCTGAAGCTTACACCTGGCCTTTATAGAAGGAAAAGTAAAATAAAAAAAAAAGAAGGCCAAATATTTAAGTTCTTTAATGCATTTGTAAAATATTTGTCCTCTGTACATTATCTGCTTTGCATGCAATATACAATGTGGTATGGTACTAAAGTTTCATCAACACTCTTGGAATGATCTGCAATATCAACACTTATGATTAATCTGGAGACCCAAATTAATGTCAATAAACTATCACGGAACATTACTGTGGACCACAGATACAACAAAAATGACTAACCCATAGGGCAAAAGTAGCGTTATATAATAGTCCAGAATCAAAGGTCTGGGCTATGTTTAAATTTAAACAATTTTTTTTTTTTTGGAAAAGGAGCATGTACATGGAAACTATATGTGGTTGGGGCTTTAGCCCTTTAGGACTTCAGAATGGACAACCAGGGAAAAATTCTTATGGAAGTTTAAGTCCTGTAGACTTGATACAAGTAAATGCAGAGAGCAAAAAAACAGACAAAGATTTACATAAAAATTACCAACTGAGAGATATACTATATGTATATGTATATTAATGTATGCATCTATTGGGTAGCAAACACAACCATAAATGAATCATTAAAGATATTTTTTAAAATGCAAAGATGACAATTTAATGACTGAAAGTAGAGTTGAGCCAAAAGAAAAAACATTTTGCACTGTAAGACAGACATAAATGCTACTGTAGCACCTGAATCAGCCCCGTATGTGAAGTGTAGGCTTCACTTACTACAAGGCTTTGTTCATCTATAATAATTAAATATTAATTGTTTATCTATCCAGGTGTTTGCTTTTTGAAGACAATCAAACTGGTCACACAGCAATAGATGGCACTATTTTTAACAGAAAAGGGTGGTAACCAACTACAATTTTTTATTTTTTTTTTAAATTCCAACATGGCAGCCAC
Source organism: Alligator sinensis (assembly GCF_000455745.1). Lineage (NCBI taxonomy): Eukaryota > Metazoa > Chordata > Crocodylia > Alligatoridae > Alligator > Alligator sinensis. The sequence goes on from NW_005842215.1 coordinate 418,023, forward strand.
CTAAGGATAGTTGGGAGACTACTGTGAAAAAATAATCTTTTGATGTGCCCCTCCCTCCTGGCAAACATCATCAAGGGACACAGGAAGCTTACTACTATGCATTTCAACTTAACTTCTGGAAGAAAGGGTGACACTAAGGTGTCTTCTATTTTAGAACACAGGATTTGTTTTGCTGCATGCTATATTTGATTTCCTTGTTAAACTCATTTGCATTTTACAAGTATATTTAGCCTTAAATTGAATATTAATGATTTATACTACAGAAACAGCTTGAGTATCAAAGACCCTTTTATTTATACATTGTTTGTACAATGTAAAAAACAAAAGAATTGAAGAGATCTTTTTGGCCCTTGAAGAAAGATTACAATGTTATTACAATCTCACTTTATGGAATGCCTTCTGCGTTGTGAGAAAAAAATAAAAGTAAGAAAATGAATGCATCTCATATAGGCTAACAGTTGCAGCCATTTATCTCCCCCCCCCCTCCATTTCCCATTGATATTAGCTATCAACAGTGACTAGAAACCCCAGTTTGGTTCTTGGTAAAGGGGGTGAGAGGCAAGCAGTTCCAGAATTTCAGAGTGTCCTACACAAATTGGAGGACTGGGCCAAAAGGAATCTCGTGAGGTTCAATAAGGACAAGTGCAAATTTCTGCATTTAGGATGAAATAATCCCATCCATCAGTACAGGCTGGAGTCTGACTGGCTGGGCAGCAGCTCTGCAGAAAAGGACCTGGGGGTAACAGTGAACAATAAGCTGAATATGGAGCCAGCAGTGTGCCCTTGTTGCCAAGAAGGCTAATGGCACCCTGGACTGCATTCGTAGGAGTTCCTTTGCCAGCAAGTCAAAGGAAACGATTCTTACCCTGCTCAGCACTGGTGAGGCCACATCAGGAGTACCATGTTCAGTTTGGGGCCCCCTACTACAGAATGGATGTGGACAAATTGGGGAAAGCCCAGCAGGGGGCAACAAAATGGTGAGGGGGCTAGGACACACGACTTCTGAGGAGAGGCTGGGAGAACTTGGCTTATTTAGTCTGGAGAAGAGTAGACTGAGAGGAGATTTAAAAGCAGCTTTCAACTACATGGATGGGGGTGTGAAAGAGGATGGAGCTAGACACTTGACACCCCTGAGCTAAAAAATAGCCGCCAGTAAAAAATGATTTCCAAGGAAAATTTCAAACAAAACTACTTTGTCCATTCTCATTCCCAGAAGGAGCAACTGACACATTTTAGTTTCCTTACGTGGTGGCACAGTTTAACTCAAAGGCACCTGGAAGTAACAAAGAAAACCCCTTCCAAAGTTAGAAGGTTAATCCTAAACCTGGTAAAGGAATCTCAAATCTCAAGTGGCCACAGTGCAACTCTTATTAAACAAAACTCTGCTTTGCAGTCCCATTCAGTTGAAATATTCTACTAGACTCCACATGAATTCTGAAGCTGAACGCGGAGTTGCAAGAAACACCTGCTATGGTTGCCAAATGCTTAGATGACTCCCTTGGCATCTTTACTGATGAACTACCTTATATAATATTTAGGGGTCTACTTAATTCATAGCTTTGCCAAAACAACAAAAGTATTGTCCATGATGGCCAGGAAATACTGCATTGGCTGTGATTTCCCAGGAAAAAAAAGAAAAAAAAAAAAAAATCAACCTTAGAAAACCGTATAATTAATGTAATACACTATTTTAGAATGTCCCAATCTTTATAGCAATACAAAGACAACATGACAGTCACTGCAGCCGTAGATCATGTGATTGAGTTACCATCTGCTAGTGACAGAGATTAACTGAATGTGCCAGTCAGTGATGTAAAAATGTTTCTATTAAGATTACTATTGTGTAATATCTAAACTTTTTATAGAACACTACATAATAAATTATGATGTTACAATTCATACTGTACCTAAAATTATATTTATATTTTAAATATTTAAATGCATATGATAAATTATATTATATCACTTACTTTCCACAGAATTTGCTATTACATTATACAGTAAATGCCTCTCCACCAATCAGTGGCGAGACACAGGACCACCGGGAAATGCCCATGAGAATCTACTATTTGTGCTGCAACCAAGTCCCTAAAATTGCTTTTTTTTTCCCCCCTGGGAGTTAAGCAGACCCCTAATTATACATGCCTTCATTAACTCCTGATCAGTTTATTACAGTGCAATTTATCATCGGCCCTGAAAAAAGCTGCATTGCCATTCATTTGAAATTCCTGGTGTGTGAAGAAATTGGCACGCTTTAAAAGCTCTGAGAACAGTGTGTCTACTTGCTTTCCTAGATGGAGGCAAAGTAATCTGAGGTCAGAATACAGTGCTGCATCAGTCCAAAATAAGAACATATCTTAACTCAATAAAAAGGAAAAAATAAACCCTAAAATTACTCTTATGGCAGTGTAAACTAATCTAAGTCCGTAAGTAATACCTAGACTAGCAGTTCCCAAACTGTGGGCCGCAACCCCAGATGGCATCACAACATCAACAGATGGGGTCATGCTGAGGATAAGTTGGGGAAGCACTGACCTAGACCAAGATGTCATGCATGACAGGTGATTATCCAGTCTTAGTTATGCACACCAACAAAAGAACAACGTTGTAGTAATTTAGTTGCCACTATTTTCACAGCCCAACAACTAAACTACTTTTAAACAATAAAAATATCTGAAAACCTCTCGTTTCAAATCACTATGTTCGTTGAGTAAAAGTCCGAAGTCACACTAGCAAATAAATAAAACAAGTAAATTAAGCCTGTCATACTTCACTGGCTTCTTTTGTTTCCTTTATACTGCTCTTCCGCAGGAGCTTTTTT
>NW_005842215.1:420874-437679 GCF_000455745.1 Alligator sinensis
CAGGGTGTTTGTGGCTCTACTCCACAAGGAAAGGAATGGCAACATCTGGCATATCAAAATTGGATAAGAAAAATGTTCTTGCTCATGAGGAAATACAAGTCTTGAGTTTTGAAAATGTTCTCAAGCACTTATTTTGAGTTGCTACAAAATGGCTTAGAGATTAACTGTGAGTATCTTGAGTATAACCCTATACTTGTAATATGTCAAGTGAGAAAATAGAGGTTTGGGGATGCCGTTATACCATCTGACATGACAACGTTGCCAACTGTCATTTAGTGAGAGAAGCATGCAACACATCCATTTTAGGTATGGGAGCAAAGATTTTTGTTGTTTTTGTTGTTGGCCGAAATCCAACTTTTTTGACTTCCCTTAATTATAATGCCTTTTCCATGCCCTTTTTAAACTCTTTGTATATTGCTGTTTTGCTTTGAGAGCAAGAGACAGAAGAGCATGATATGGGATGGGGGTGCCAGATTTGCATTGTGACAGTACTTAGATCCATTAAGGATCAGGTCATTTTTATAATAAAAATTAGCATTGCACAGATGCTTATATTTTTCAAAAGTATATGTAAATATTACCACCTGAATTTTTAGTTTTATATTGCATTTATTGCAAGCTAATAAATAAGGCGTTTTGTTTGGCAAATATACATTACACAGTTTAGGTTACCATGGTAATTAGAGATGGAAGATCTTACTGGCTTGCTTATCTAGTCACCTAAAAAAAACCTTAAAACTGTTTCTTGAAAAATGCTTATTTCTTTTTGAAGCTGCCGAATTGAAAGCCAGATATAGTACTCAGCATCTTTGCTCTCTGTTGTTATTTGCCTGAATCTTGAATAAAGCTACATTATCTGATTTCCTGAGACTATTCTTTTTCACTTAAATGGCTTACTTTTAGATCAAAATTAGATTAATCATTTTTGTCTTCAGATATTACACGTCAGAATTTTTGTTAAATGTTGTCCCATGAACTCTGCTTATGCATTGCCAAGAGCTAAGCATACCAAGTTTAGCCCTGACTGTTTTAGTGGTAGATGTAAACCATTATGTAGTAACAGATGAAGAGCTTTGACCCTCTTGAATACAATGTAAGGTTCATTTTGTGTTAAAATCCAGATTAGCGTGAAGAGGTTAATGTTAATAAGAATGTGCATCTTCATAAACATTACTAAATCAAGGTAATCAACTCATTTCCTCCCATTCATGAAACTCATTGCTGATGATATTGCTAATGCACGAGGCAATGGGATGCAAGTCTTTTGCCTACTATGAGAGACATCAGAAAAATTGGGAGCTTCTCAGTTGTAAAGGTGAGACTGCTTTTTGTGACCACAGACTTCGAAAGGAAGATCTGCATATGAAGGAAAATTGGAGGAGTGTTATATGACACACTCTCTCAGGAGTCACCTTCTTAATGAATCAATTAAATGATCAAAGAAGAACAGCAATAGTCAGGTCCTAGTCCAGGTCCCTAAATGAGAAGCTAGAACCAGTCAGGCAGCTGAAAAAACAGAGCAAGACTGAAGATGACAAAGCCAGAAATCTGGAAAAGAAATCAAACTTTTTTTTTTTTTTTTTTTTGTGAAAAAGACAAATCCACCCAGAGGTCACACTGCTGCTGCTGAGATTCACTGTTCTGTATCCTTTTTATTTTGTCAAAGAACTAGGAAAGAAAATGAACAGCAGGTCCTAGAGAAAGATAAAAAAAAACCCAAGAAAGCATATTGGGTTGCATCAACAAAAGTTTTGCTTGCAAATCAAGAGACCTGATCCTTCCACTCTTTTCAGTGCTGGGGAGGCCTCAGCTGGAGTACTGTGTCCAGTTTTGGGCCCCACACTTCAAGGAAGATGTGGGCAGATTGGAAAGAGTCCAGCACAGACCAATGAAAGCTATTAGGTTCCTGGGAAGCAAGACTTATGTGGAACAGCTGAAAGAACGAGGGTTATTTCATTTGGAAAAGAAAAAGCTAATAGGAGATTTGATAAGTCGTCAAACACCCAATGGGCAATTACAGAAAGGATGGAGATGAGCTTCTCTCTTTGGCCCCAAGGGACAGGACTAGAAGTAACGGTATCAAGCTTCAGCATGTATTTTAAAGATTAAGAGGGACTTTCTGGCTATAGGGATGGTCAGGCATTGTAACAAACTACCTGGAGAAATTGTGGAATCCTATCCCTGGATATTTTCAAGAGCAGGTTAGACAGACAACTGGCCAGGGACAATCTTGCCTCAAGCAGGGAACTAGACCAGATGGCCTCGTGAGGTCCCTTCCAGCCCTACTTTCTCATGGTCATATAATGACCTGCTAACAGACTCACATGCAAGAAGGCAGAGCACTTCAGAATAAAGGACGACCTCTCTTCTGCAAACCAAAAGTTTATTCAGAGAATAATCAGCCAAGAGTTGGATTTCAATAGAAAATGAGTATGGGAATTAGAGCTACACCTCTAAATCAGAACTTCGTAGACCCTAAATGCTTGAGGCTACAAGTGGGAGAGGAACACTGGAAAAAAAACCCTGGTCATACCCTGTTCACTCTCCACCACTGTGTGGTGCAATTAAGGCAGAGCAGTAAACTCCAGCACAGTTTGTGTTGGATCTAACGTCTACACATGCACCCAGAATTGCAGCAGTGAGCCGGGGAAAAGTAGCCCCAGTTTGGCAGGGGGCTGTCAGAGGGGCTAGCTAAGGCACAAGGGTGCTGAAGTGCAGGGCTAGGTGGCAGGAAACCCCTTCACTTCAGCACCCTTGTGCCTCAGCCAGCCCCTGTCACCATTTACACATGCATTTCAGCGCATACAAGTACTCTGCCATAAGATAGTATTGTCCTTAACAGTACTATCTTACAGTGGAATTAATTTACCACACCATAGTTCTGGTGCATGTGTAGATGGTGATGCTTTATTGTAGAACTCATTAGGTCTACTCCACAGTAAAGCACACATGTAGATGCGCGATTTGACAGGCTATTGAGTCAGATGGACCTACAGTCTGATAGTAAATTATGTGGGTTTCTCCTTCTCAAAAGACAATAGTGCTCAAGAAGAATAAGACATCTAATCTGGCCACAATGCACATAATGGACTCAATCACCACTTCTGGACTCAGAAGGGACCTTGGGTACAGACAGAAGTAACAATTTTCACTTGACCTGGCCACAAAAAGCAGTTTATAACCTTGACCAAACAAGTGCGCAGCTGCAAACAGCTACAGAAATGGCACAAGGGGTCAGATGAAGATGTTTCAAAACAGAGCATCTTCTGTTAACTTCTGTCTGCGCTGCCTGCCAGCCTTGAAATGTTTTCAAAATAGTAGGGGAGAGGGAGTTCAGTCAGGTTTTTCATCGCCTGCTGGAGGGTGGGGTGGATGCACTGGAACCACCCCTCCCTCCCCCAAGTGGGGGAGCTTCAATTCACCCACCTCACCCTTCAGCACCAACTAGGGAACCCCTAAAACGAGCTCCCTCTGCTCCCTTTCCCACCTCCCATTCTGATAACTTGCAGCCTCACAGGAAGAAGGGGCCGCTGCTAGAGAAAGCCAGCAGCTAGATTCCCATCCCTGATGGAACCAACAGAGAACTTCTGTCTCTTCCAGGGGATCATTGCAAATCAGAAAGCTTCCTACAAAGCATTCTTGGTTACAGCGGGGAGCCTCACTTCTGTCTGCAGCCTAAATTATTAATTCAAAGTAGCATAATCTTTGTGTAAAAAAATCCCAAATTAACAGAAGTTCCTTAACACCTCTATTCTAATTTCTTTGCTAAGACTTTCTTTCTGAGTCATGTAGTGAACCGCCTTTAGCAGAATGCATAAGAGCTGCATTCATGGGGGTGTCCTTTTCCTTTTTCCTGAAAACCACAGGACCATCTCAGACAACTGTTAAAGAAGAATGAAGATCTACTGCCTCCAAAAAAGGCAGGTGCTCAGCAGAAGAGTGGAATGCCTGGAATGGAGTCTGACCCAATAAACCTAAATATTCTGACAAAAAAAAAAAAAAAAAAAAAAAATACTGGGGTCATTGAACTGGTGTCACTAGTGAACAACCAAGCATTATACAGTTGTTTTTTCATTCCAAGTATGTGATTTCCATTCTGGTTGTTGAAAATGCAGCTCCCTAATAAGACATTAGATGAAAACAAATACCTTGTAACCTGCCTAAACTGATGGTCTCTAACATTCTTAAACTCTCTTAAACTACTTGCTGCTGTTGGTTCCCCTTCTGTAGAGACTGATCTAACTATATCACTACAGAAAGTCTTGTGGGGCTAAGGTTAGTCTAAATAGCAAGCCAAAAGAAAAATCAGACTGAGACAGAAAATAAAATGGATGTGAAACTACTCAAAAGGGCTCTAGGACACTTTTACTAAAGCCAGAAAGGGGCCCGATTGTTGATAGTCTAATATCTTGGTTCAGCAATCTACAGCTTAGAAAACCACTGGATCCAGCCTATGGAGCTGTGGTTTTGGCAGCAGGAGCTTCACCTGCACTGCACTGGGTCTAGCCAGGAGCTTTCCAGTTTCAAAACACAACCAAGTGGCAGGGAGAAGCAAGGAGTAGCAGCTGCAACAGCTGGGTCCTAGCACCAGCCTACCTTGGACCAGAGATGGATCATTCTGGCCTGCTGCCAGAAAGTGTTGCAGACCTCTGGTATATACAAAATGCATACATGTGTGCACTAGGCGGCTAGTATTCGCTTCGGATTCGGCCGATTCGGGGGACTGTGATTTGATTCGCTGATTTGAATCACTATCCCAAATCAATTCGGCTGAATTGGGATTTGGAGATTCAGCCACTGCCAAATCGGCTGAATCTCTGAACTGAACAGGCCCCATCCCCCACCCACTTTCCCAGCCCTGTCAATGGCTGCCCCACCAGTGTCCTGGCTCTTTAAAAAAAAAGCCCCACACTCACCGGCTCCTGCCAGGGGGGGCAAGGAGGCAAATCCCCTTTGCCCCTCCACTGTCCTGCACTGCACTGGGGGGCTCTGCCATGAGCCCACAGAGCCCTGACGGCCACTGCAGCAACCAGTGAGCGCAGAGGTTTTTTTTGTTGGTTTTTCTTTTAGTGCCAGAATGCTGGAGCCGGGCAGAGCAGCTATCAACGAGGCTGGGAGAGCAGGCAGGGATCAGGGGTGCTCAGAAGGCCTGGGGGAGCAGGTAGGAAATGGGGCTGGGCAGGAGTTGCTCCATGGTCCACTCCCTCCTCCTCCAGTCTCCCCTCCCCCACCCCCAACTTACCGGCATGGAGCCCGGGTCTAGCTCCTTGCTGCAGCGAGCAGGGATGCCCGAATCTCCAAATCTTCTCTGAATCTATTTGGAGGCTTTGAATTGATTTGGACCTTTTAATTGGTCTCCCAATTCGATTCAGATTCAGAGATTCAGCCACTGAACTGGATCAAATCTTCTCCGAATCAAATCAGCAACCGAAGTTTCGCACAGCCCTAGTGTACACATACACACGCATGCACACACTAATGATGAAGGCTAAAATTGTTAGAGTATCCAATCTGCTCTCCAAGAAGTATAGATGTCTTGCTGGAACAGGAAGGTGTCAAGGAAAATGCATTCTAGAATCACCTTTTTAATTCTGCACAACCATCTTACACCTATTTTTGACTGTTGTCAAAAAATAAAAATTAAGTTTAAAAAAGTCCTTTCATATCCCACTATATGATAATACTACCCCTACTTTTGAGTGGACAAAAAAACAAACAATTTCTCTCTACCCCTAAACCTTTATGCTTATACTGTGGTTTCTCTTGTTGCACACACTTCATCTCAGAATGAAAATTCTGTAAAGATAATATCCTAATGGGTATTCTCTGAAGCCATTTGCCTGCAATTCAACTCAGATTCCTACTTCTCTCAGAGAAGTGCCAAATCGTTGTCTCAATTCCATTCTTAGTGTTTCAGTAAGATGAAGATAGACATGTTTCTAGAAATCATAATACTAAATTTTGTACTCAGGTTTAGTATTTATGTATTTAGTATTATATTTCTGGGAACATGGCTATCTTCATCTTACTGAAACACTAAGAATGGAATTGAAACAAGGATTTGACACTTCTTTGAGACAAGGATTTGACCCTACTCAGAAGTAGGAATCTGAGTTGAATCTCAGGCAAACTGCACCAATATTATCTTCAAAGAATACCCATTAAGGTATTATCTTTACAGAATTTTCATTCTGAGATGAAATGTGTGTAACAAGAGAAGCAACAGTATAAGCAAACTGCAAATGAAGAAATTAAAACAACTTCAATACGCCATTATTTTGTTAGTGATATCTGCCATCCAAAGAGATCACTTGCTACAAAAACTCATTGCTAACACCATTAAATGGATATTCTCTCTGTAGGACTTAGCTTTAATCTTCAATTCATTTTTGTTCTCATGATAGTTGGCTGGATCACTAGAATACAATCAGAACTCTCTCCTTCTCCTCCCCAGAAGTTCTGCTGTTTTTCCCCTCCTAGTTCAGCATAGTTTAGTAGTTGTTGAAAATGGAAACTACTTATAAGGTCCAAAATGTTGAACATTTCCCTTATATGCTTACAATGCTGAATAAGACTTGCCCATTTGGAATTCCTTTAAAAGTTAGCTCATTTTGCCTATTAAAACTAAAAATCTGGAAATATTTCCCCATTCAAAAAGAAACACTGTGATAATACAGTAGCATGTGCTAAGAACTATCTTCAGGGGGTATTCTCACTGAAATCCAATAGGAAATATTTTTAAGGATTACAGGGGGGCTATGGGGAGGTGCAAAGCATCCTGGGGTGCTGGGGGACAATGAGTTAAACTTGAAACTGGATGGGACCTGGGGCAGAAGTTCAATAAACTGGTTTGACCTAAATCAGTTAAGTCTGATACTACATTCATCCAAGTTTATCTTAAATTGGTTTCAGCCATTTTGAAAGCAGTTTATGCACACTGAACTTCTGTTGCACTACAGATTTGAACCAGTTTCCAATCACTTACCCAGTTTAGGTGCAATTTCTGTCCCTAGCCCTGGTGGTTTTTAAATGTGTACCCCTTCATCACAATATACAATTATATGCATCAATTATGTACATATTTTGATTAAAACCTACCTGTATTACTTGGAAAAATATAAAAACCACAGTATATGCTAGTTAAGGATAACATGAGCCCAAGTCTGGAAAAGCCACAGTGCTAATGAGCAAAGTCATAGGCCAAAGATGCCAAGGTACCCATTAGTAGGAATTAAGATTTAATACTTGTAAACCTACTGGAAACTGTTTTTCCATTGAATGTTGTCATGGCACCATTATCTCCTGTCATCTTTGCAAGCTTCAATATCCTATTTGTCCACTTTTCTGACAAATGTTTTCTTGCTGTCCTTGGCATCAGGCACTCTTACCCTAAATCGACCACACCTTCCTCCCCACCTCAGTTTCATTCTAAGACAGGGGCGGGCAATTATTTTGGGCAGAGGGACCTCTTACTAAGTTTTGGCAAGCCAAGGGCCACATGACAGGCAGCCCAGGACAGATAAATATTTATTTTTTTAATTTTTTAGGGGCCCTGAGGACCGGATAGGATGGCCTGACGGGCCGCATCTGGCCTCCAGGCCACATTTTGCCCACCCTTGCTCTAAGATATACTTCCTATCATAATGCCTGCACAAAATTACCCCACTCAAATATTCCTTTAGTAACATACAAATGTAGGTGACCGTATTTCAGCATTTCAGTGTTGCAGTATAGTCCATATACAGACCATATTTCAGCAGACTCTCTCAGTGAAAACAGGATGCAAGGTAACTGTAATAAAAAGCTTAACTTTTTACTAAGCTTCACTAAGCAATGTCTTATTTCTTTCTTACTGCATCATATCTAAAACAGCATGCGATTTTACTGGGGGGAAGGGGGCATGCCAGAGAAAGAAAGAAATTTGCTGCTTTGAAATGGTATTCAATACAGCTAAGAAATAAGTTACTTTACTGTTATCATAAATCAAATCATGGAGGGATGTAAAATGCATTTATTTTCCATTCTGTGCTTCCTCAAATGCTTTACCTACCAAATCAGCTTCAACAGGGAGAGAATTTAAGTCACTCAACACAGATTCAGCATTCAAAAACTTTTTTTTTTTTTAAATAATGTTACCAAATTGTTTTTTTCTTTCCTCAAATTTTCAGCTGAATTTGAACCTAATCTAAGGTAACGCTGCCTGACGTCCAATATCAATCCATCGTTACTACGTACATGCATATGCTATGAGATGGCCATTTCTAACTCTGATGACCTGCGATCAACCAAATTTAAACTACTTTTTAATCCACAAAAAATATTTTTGAAATACTAGAAGTTAAAATGATCTCTAATACAGTTTACAAAAAAAAGGGTTGAAGCACAGTGGTCCCCTCCTTGTGACAAGGTATTTAGCGGAACACATGGGGCTGTGCCATAAGCACTTCTGCTATGGCCTCGAACTTGTGACATCTGGGCTGTCACTCTGCATCCTAGCACCTGCGCCACCCCAGCCCCCAAAGCCCAGTGGTGATAAGGGTTTAAATTACACGTCTTTTGACATGACCTTCATAACTCCATCTTTTTTATTAGAAAAGTTATCCTAAAATTTCTCAATGAAACTTTTCTACCTAACAAAACCATTAATTTGCACATTAAACACAGTCTGTAGAAGCAAAACATTATCACAGTTACGTGATGACTCCAGTAAGAGGAACAAAACTACGTTTGCTCAGCTTACATCTTTTTCTGACCGATGTGGGAACATCGAAGACTGGCTGTAGTACATGTTTTCATCGTGGTAATCACCATCGACCCCCTCTACAAACTTCTTTCTTGAAGCACCAAACATGCTGTTTGTCACCTAAACCAAAAGAAAAAAATTATTAATTTCTGTAAGTAAGTGCTTTCCAAAGAAACAAAAGGAATAAAACAATTTCCATACTACAGAATTTTTAATATGTAGTTAACTTTGCTACATATTTTTGTTGCACAGACCTTCTCTTCAATGACATTTCTCTACTACAGAATGGCATAAATATAATCTTAAAAAGGATCGTTACTACTAACTAGATTTGTTTTGACGAACACCTAAAAATGTTTAGAGAAACAGTGGGCAACCCTCCTATATGATTACCATGATACTAAAACAGTTATTTTTGAGCCCAACAGCAAGAACATTACACTTGTGTATCATCAAGTACCAGAGAAAAGCCCTCACATACATACAGTATGTAACAAGGAAGCACGCACAAACCAAATTTTACATTTGGCCTTAAAAACACCATAGGAAATTACTTGTGTAAGAATGACAAATATTTACACTGCAAAGTCAAGTTCTTGAAAATTAAATTGCCAGATTTAAAATCATTCATAGAATCTTAATTCACCCGCCTTGTACACAGGCATTATTTTAGTGCAAATGAAGACTGCAGAACCCCTGCCTAATTCAAGGTTTAAAATGAATAAACACATGGGTATGTTTGTATAGCAACCATAAAATTTACATTACCTCATGTCCGAGCACCAACCTTTGTAATCTAAAAACATGTTGTATATTATAATATGAAAGTGAATTAATATCAAGATGTATTGCTATAGATAAAAATGAATTACATTATATACTTAACTGAAAGAACAAACTGAAGAGAAGCTTTGTAAAATTTGTGCGTTTGTTAGGTTGGTATTCTCTGAGAGTGAGAGTATGAGTGTGTACACACACACAGACACACAGTGCCATTACGAAGCATTTAAGTATACTAGAATAAAGTTTAAATGCGTCAGCTACCTGATTTTTATGCATTTTGAAACCAGAGTGCAGACAGCCCAATTTTATTTTAACGAGTTAGCTTGAAGTGCATTCTACACTGGCTGCCATGAATACTATTCAGTACCAAAAAAAGCTAATGTATTTTTGCTCCTCCTTCCCCACCCCTCCAACCCCATTACACTCAGGGTACACAGACGCAGTTAACATTTTAAGTGCTTTTATCTCCTCTTATGAATAAGTTTAAGAGGATAGACTTTGATAGGTTTTATGCAGAACATTAGACTGTTGTCTAATATAATATGTTCAAACTAACACCCTGAGATGGCAAAAAAAACCCCAAAGAAATGAAAGAGTTGCACTCTGCTTTCCAATTGTCAAATGTCCTGAGGTTTAGTTTTCCTTACATAAATGCAAAACTAAACTTCTAAAAAAAAAAAAAAAAATCACAAAAAAGAGCATCTATTAACTCCTGACAGCATCCGGTCTACTATATTCAATATCCCAACTCAGCTGTCCAACTTACAGCTTGCAAGTAGCCTGCATTAAGTTAAGGCCTCCAGACTTTCACCTGACTGTCACTCCCCTCCATCGCTCCAGCTGCCACAGCAGCATCTGGGCTCCCTCCTGCCTCTTCTGGCAGCTGCTTCCTGATGGCAGGGCAGGGCAGGGCAAGGAGCTAAGGGTGTGTCCAGGCCATGCACAGGGGGGAAATTACACCCAGGCAGGGGAGGTGAGGGAGGTCTCCATGAGGGAACTATGCACAGTACAGTGGGGAAGCCATGTGAGCAAGCAAAGTAGCAGGAAGAGGTTGAAAGCAGGGAGCATCCCAGTGGCCCATAGATTACATGGTATGGCCCACATAGTATACAATCCCTGACGACTTGGAAGCTGGACAGTCCTATCCTAACTCATCTGCAGTTCACCAATCCCAAAATAGTTTTTGTTGTATTGGGAACTAGCAGGAATTTATGCCAAAAAACAACACTTATTCCGAGACCAAATTATTTTAATTAGGGGCGTACTGATGACATTTCGGGGGCAATACCGCTAGCCTATTTTTAAGAAGGCACATTGGTCAATACCAATCTGATTGCCGATACAGCCGAGTCCAGCTGGTAAGTCTGTTGTGGTGAAAGGGGAGGGGGAAGGAAGGGCCATGAGGGGGCAGATCAATGCCCCCTGCACTGAGGGAGGGAGTCAGGCTGGGATAGGCGCTGCCCAGCTGAGGCGGGGCAGGCACAGGACAGAGCTGCAGCTTGTCCAGGGGGCACCAGGAGTGGGGCACCTCCCGTCACTGTGCGCCACGTATCCAATGGCTTCCACTGCTGCACCTGACACTTGTTCGGGAAGGCACGGGGGGAGGGGGCAGCATGTGCCCCTGGATCTGCACGGGGTGGGGCAAGGCAGGCTGCAGCTGCAGGAGTAGCAACAGGATGAGCCACCAGATGAGTGGCACGCAGCAGCAGGAGCCACACCCCCCAGACAAACTGTAGCTAATGTCCCGCGCCCACCCCATCTCTGCTGGGCACAGCCTACCCCAGCCTTACTCCCTACCTCACCATGAGGGGTATTGATTTGCCCCCCTACACCCTTTCCCTCCCCTGTCCCCTTTCACCACACCAGATATACCAGCTGGAAGCAGTTCTCCAAGCTGTTGGGCTTGTGCTCCTTGCTGCCTGCATGTTGTGCTGCAATGCATGCATGAGCATTTAATCAGCCAAATTATCAGCCACTTCAGGCCAATTTCTGATATAGTCAATTGCCAATCCGGTAAATCAAACCAATGTATTGGTGCACCTCTAATTTTAATCCTTACTCCTTATGGAGCATAGGTCATGCATTTCAGCTTTATTGGTCAAATCTCTTCGTAGGGTGAGAACAGCCCAGTACTACATCTTTGAAGTGAAAAACTCATCCCTCATGACACTGAAGATCATTTGCTACTTCCAATATACAAATAGACTGTAACTTCCATTAACATGGGAAACCAATACAGTATTTATCAAGAATTTTTATAATCCCACAACTTTCATGCTCTTTTCAAGCAGATGAAATGTTTTCTGCTCTGAAGAAATGTATTGATAAAGAGCAAAATATCAATTTTTACCTATTTTACACAATAAATGCACAACAATATTGAAAATACTGCATGTGGAATACTTCAAGTAGAATTAAGTTTTAGTAAAATTTTGATCAAGAAGAAATGGAGTATTAATATTTAATTTCAAATTCCTTTGCGCAAAGGTTTAATTTTCCATGTGTGCAAGGAGAGTGCATTTTTCCTTCAACAAGCAGCAAGTTTACAGGCTCTATAAAATACAAAATAAAGCATCCCAAATTGCTTCAGCAAATTCAACTAGCTTTTAAAACTTGTACTGAAGCTTCACTTTACTACAAGCATGTCTCTACCCCCTTAGAACTCAATCATTACATACCAGATGGAATAAAGCATTTAACAGGCTAAAGGGATTACAGTCATTTCTCCCCCACCCTACCCAGCCAAGGCAGAATGGAAGCTTCATCCCATTTGGAAAGGATAGAAGAATCCCCGAGTGATGCTATTCCTAGCTCCTATTCCAAGCTGAACCAGTCAAGCATCTACTAGTCTCCTCAGAGATCAAACTTGAGGCCCATATAAAATTTTCTAGTACACCCCTGAAAAGCATAAAAGAAGAAAACCTTTTTGCCAGGGAGAAGTTCTACTATTATGATAAATTATTCTATTATAGTAGGAAAACCTGCAGAAAACATTACACAGGCACAAAAAACAGCATCTTGCACTCTCTTGTGTCTGTTAATGGGTTTTCAAGCCATAAGGAGTTGCAGGGTAGGGAAGACCCCAAAATCAAATTGCAACGAAGTAAAAGCTATGGAAATGCATGCTGGAAGGTAAAGTTACCCAAATAAGTTGGGAATTACAGTAGAGAAGTTTTACTGTATTATAAAATAATAGTGCCAAAAAAAGGAGAGAGAGAGAGAGACTGCTCACTCAGGCCCCAATTGTGCATGCATTTAATTGATAACTAAGCATATGCATTGACCTTATACACAAAGCAGTCCAGAGTCTTTACAATATCAGACCTCAGGGTACTGAAAGGTCTTTATGTACAAAGTACAAGAGAAAAATAGCAACATTAGGCAGAATGAGAAGTTGTCAAAAGTGTACACAATCCGAACGAAACCAAAAACTAACAAGTTTTAAAACTTTCAAGAAGATATTTCTTATATAAAAAGATGGATCAAAAGCTGTTACTAGAAGTTTGTACCCTATTATCATTGGTAAGCTCCCTTTATAATTACTATAATTTACAACTATTGTTAGACAGACTCTTCAAAATAATTATAAAATGGACTATACTATAAGAAACCATTAAAAGATAAGACTAAGACTGGGCAATAGGAATGCTTTATTCAGATAATTAGTGAAGGGTACTAACAGAATCTGAAAAGCATATTAATTCAATACTGGGGTACATTTAGAGTAAGAACCTGAATTATTTGGGGACATCAACTGAACAAATATAGTTGGTTGCTTTGATTATCTTTATTAAAATGCAATGGCATCCATTGATTATTTTTCTTTTAAAAAGGATTTTGGCATAACTACATATAGCAACTCATACAATCATTGTCTTACCAGCAATTGACACCCTCACTGTTGTTACCAAAACCAAAAAACTTTGTGTACTTTTCAAACAAACTGCTCCCCGACAGTGAAACACTGCAGAAACTGAACGACAATTAGGCAGCCACATGCATGTGTAACAGAAGTTTGCTTAAGTAAAACGTATTGCCAATCACTTGCACCATGAATCACAGCATGGAATAAGTAGTAGTACTCCCCTTTCCACCAGTTTCCAATTCTATAATAGATCTGACCAGATAGAACAGAATCAGATAGTTACTGAGGATCAGTAACTACACAGGAAGGAATCAGTGGGATAAAAAGATTTAATATTGCTTCAACAGCATTACAGTCTAAGAACCCGCCATTAGAACAAGCACTGGTCTAATAGCCTAACATTTATGCCCACTTCCTAATCACAAACCTGGCCCCAAAGCATGCTGTTATTAGATAATATTTCATTCGAGTCAGTAGCACTGAATGACTAACAGACTTCTGGATAAGAAAGTCCACTGCCACACATTACTACAAGAAAATTACTATTTGGGAAGGCTAGCTACAAAAATAGAATGGCCACAGTTCTCCAATCTGTTCAACTGTTCAACTACAGGTACATATAATACCGCATAAGTGACTTAGAAATATCACTGCTCTCTGACTTATTTTCTAGATCAAACAGGCTTTTGACAGAGCTACAGATGGGACTCACTTGTTCATTACTGAGCTGCAAACAGCATTAAAACAAAAACACCCCCTTAACCAAGCAATTATTACTTCAGTGTAATGCAGGCCCTGGTGATGAAGCCTGATCAGCTACAACAACTGACCTAACAAAAGGCACGATGCACACACTCTTCAGAATTTTGACTTTTACAAGTTGGAAAGACAGTTCCCACCAGACCAATTAACAGAGAAAAAAAATGGTCTTTTCCTACTGTGGTTTGGAAGCCCTCACAATCTCATTTTCCCTTCTCCAGTGAATACCCACCTGGATTACACCAGTAGAAACAATAAGTGTTTAATACCTTAGCAAGATCAATTAAAGCAGTGCAGTTACAGCGTGGTTAAAGTATCTTACTATGGCTCTAGAGCTGCGAATTCAGGTCCTGCTCTGGACTTGGGCCAAAAGCAGTTTTATGTTAACCAAGTTGTAAGTGGACATGTGGTTGTTTGGACTGGGGAGTTAAAGGTGGCTAGATGTGATGCTAGCCACAGGAGTTTTCAGAGCTTTAAAAAATAAATAAATAAATAAAATCACACTAAATTGATGTGCCCCTAGGCTCCGCAAAACCTTTAACCAAGATTAGTTAAGTGGACTGGTGAATGACTAGATGTGGTGTAAAGATGACTTTTCAACAGTAAAAAGTAACTCTCACTATTTCTCCATTGTTCTCTTTCAGTATGCTGGATTTTGCATAACATTTCCTAGAAAATTTAAGCTAGGGAAACAGAAAGAGCTCCTAGATTTTGCTACATGGAAACTCATGAGATGCCAGAGTCTAGACTGAGTTTAAAGTTCACAAAATATTGGCATAA
Source organism: Alligator sinensis (assembly GCF_000455745.1). Taxonomy (NCBI): domain Eukaryota; kingdom Metazoa; phylum Chordata; order Crocodylia; family Alligatoridae; genus Alligator; species Alligator sinensis. Next base: position 435,805 of record NW_005842215.1, read on the forward strand.
AAGTATTCTACCAAAAGTGGCAAGAGTGTTTTGTTAAAATATCAAAATAACAGCTGTGGTAAACAAACTGAAGTGTAGTAACTAATTTTTGTTAGGAGCTTTCCAATTGTACACAATATTGATTATTTCATAACACTACAATACATGCAAGTGAGGAAAAAGCAGCATGAAAATTATTTTATGAGTTACGACAGGCACTAAAGTAAAGCTGGCTTTTGGATGTCATGACTGTGGGGGGAGAAATTAGAAATGTAAATGAGAATCTCTTTCACATGCAAATATAGTCTTGAAAATGATGTAAAGCTGATTACTAGGTTTGACAGGTACAGACTGCTACAGTCTCCTACTGCAGAACGAGGCTAGAAGAGAACTGAGAGACTGTGTGCAACACCTCACACTTCTGGACGCTTTATATAAAATCCATCAGCTAGAGAATCGCCTCGTTTACCCTCTCTGTTTGTCAAAGGAGGTTATGGAGACTAATAAAAGGGATTAGACAAGTTTACAAAGGATAAATCCATCCAGGGCTATTAAATCACAGAGTTAGAACGTACTACAGGTAACTTGGAAAGTGCGGGTCATACAAACACACACCTCATTTCTTACACTCTGCCTCTCAAGCAGCACTTTTTTGGCATGCATGCCACAAACCAGCCCTGTACCCTCCTTGAATGCCACTCCAATCTCTTTCCCCTGCTCCACTTTCTTCCCTAACTGTCCACTATGCTACCTGTCCCCTCCCCCATCTGTTGCATACCAGAGATTGCCCATGCCACTTAAAGCATACATCACAGGTTGGCCACCTCTGCTCTAAAGCATCTACTACTAGTCACTGATGGAGATATGGGACTGAACTACATGGATCTTTGGTTTGAACCAGTAAAGAAAAACCTATGTTCTTCCCCAACTTCTTAGACAGCTCTCCAAGGAATAGCACTGCTGTCAAGGGTGAAAGGAAGTACAGACTTGTTTGTTTCCTTGTTTCTGAGGGAGCAATTTTGCTAAAGTCACTAAAGGATAAGTCAATCCAAATTCACATTCACCTTGCTTTTTGGCAGCATAGATTCATAGATTGTAGAGTCAGAAGGGACCACAATGGATCATCATGTCCGACCCCCTACCCCTGGCAGGAAAGAGGACCGAGATCAGATGACCCCAGTCAGGTGACTATCTAGACTCCTCTTGAAGACCTCCAAGCTAGGTGATAGCACCACCTCTTTTGGAAGCCCATTCCAGATCCTGGCCACCCTTACTGTGAAAAATTTCTTCCTAATATCTAACCTAAATCCACTCTCAACTAGTTTACACCTGTTATTCCTAGTCACTCCCTGGGGAGCCTTAGTAAACAACACTTACCCTATTCCCCGTTGACCTCCCCTAATCAATTTATAGGCAGCCACAAGATCTCCCCTCAGCCGTCTCTTGTGAAGGCTGAAGAGATTCAGCTCTCTCAACGCCCCCCTCCAGTAGGGTCTATCACGAAGGCCACTAATCATGCGAGTGGCCCTCCTCTGGACCCTCTTGAGATTCCCCACGTCCCTCTTGAAGTGCGGCGCCCAAAACTGGACACAGTACTCCAACTGTGGCCTCACCAGTGCTGCATAGAGGGGGAGCATCACCTCCTTTGATCTATTAGTCATGCACCTGCTAATGCACGACAAGGTGCGATTGGCCTTGTTGATGGCCTCGTCACACTGCCGGCTCATGTTCATCTTCAAGTCAATTAGGACTCCAAGATCCCTCTCTGCCTCCGAGCTACTGAGAAGGACACTCCCAACCTATAGGTGTGCTGAGGGTTCCTCCTTCCCAGGTGGAGTACCTTACATTTATCTTTATTAAATTGCATCCTATTTCTCTCTGCCCATTGATCCAACC
>NW_005842215.1:438572-457847 GCF_000455745.1 Alligator sinensis
TATATTCCTCCTTGGTGGCTGCTCCCTGCTTCCATTGCCTATACATCTCTTTCTTTGCCCCCAGACTCTCCTGGAGTTCCCTGTTCAGCCAAGGGGGCTTTTTGCCCCTTTACCTCCCTTCCTACGTAATGGGACAGACTCCTTCCGAGCCCCAAGAATCACTCCCTTGAGATACCTCCAACCCTCCTGGACCCCCATTTGCTCTATGTTCTTGAGTTGCATCTCCTCACTAACTGGCCTTCTAAGCTTGCTAAACTTGGCCCTTCTGAAGTCCAACACCTTAGCCCCACTAGATACTTTACCCACCCTTCGCTGGATAGTGACCATCACTTGGTCAAGTTCACCATCTCCCAGGCTACCATGAACTCGCATGTTCCCCACGAGATCAAGCAAGGCGCTACCCCTGGTGAGACTAGACACCACCTGGGTTAGGTGGAGGTCCTGCACACAGTGTAAGAACCTCCATGAGCAGCTTGTTTTGGCTGTCTGCTCCTCCCAGCAGATATCTGGGTAGTTTAGATCTCCCATGAACACCACCTCCCTCACCTGCGTGGTGTCTGCTAGCTGCCCAGATAATACATCGTCTAGCTCTTGATCCTGATGAGGAGGCCTGTAGTAGACCCCCACAACCAAGTCCTTTTCCCCTGGCCCTCCCTGGATCCTGACCCACAATGCCTCAGTGTTCCGCTCCTCCACCCCCGCCTTAATGGTGGAAGATGTATACTGTGTTTTGGGGGTAGGGGAGTGAGCACAGCAGCATACGGTCAGTGGCCCACAATGCCAACTCAAGCTTCAGCCTGCATTAGTAAAAGGTTGCTAAAGCCTGATCCGAGTCCAAGGCCCTGCTTAAGGAAAACTTACCTGTTTTAATATCCAAATCAAGTGCTCTGCCTAACTTTCACTTCAAAAACTTCCAAGGATGGAGATTCTGTTACTTCTAGATCTGTTCTAGTGTTTTAAATCCCTAACAGAAAGCTTTCCCCAATATCCAACCTAAACATTTTCCTTGCTGCACTTTAACTGTGCGTGACTTGCATCTGACATCCCAATACAGTGCTGGTTTTCAGGGTGTGGGGGGCAGGGGGGACAGAGAAGAGATTTATTCATTCAGCTTCCAGTGCACTTTAATTCCCAGGTCATCTTCTGCAGTACTGCAACCTAGGTAGTTGATCCCAAATTTCTATTTATGAATTTGATTGTCCTGTTCTAAATGCAATACTACACACTTGTCCTTAATTACATTTCATTCAGTAAACAGACCATTTCTCTTGTGTATCAAGGTCATTTAGAATCCTAAGCATCTGCCAACCAACCCAGTTTGGTCTCATCCATTAATTTACTATGTGCACACTCAATTCAATCCTCCAAGTAAAAATATTAGTAAAGATGCTAACCAGTACCAGCCCCAGGACAAAACCCCTGAAGACCCCATCTGATACCTCTGCCCAGTTTGACATTGATGACTACTCTAAGCACAATGACCAAACCAGTCATGCAAGTTAGACTGCATTCCCTTAACTCTTAAGGAAAATGTCACTAGACACCAGATAAAAAGCCTTATTAAAGTAAAAGTACATCACATCCACCATTTTCCCCTCTCCAAAAGCCCATCACCTTGTCACAGAAAGAAATCAAATTGGTTAAATGCAAGTTCCCCTTGACAAATCCATTTTGGCTGTTCCCAATCATCTTATCCTTGAAGTCAGTGAGGGCCAACCTTTTTGGCAGGCTTGCCACAAATTAAGCACCACACCCTCCCCAAGTACCATTCCAATTCTCTTCTCCAGTCTTATCTGCTGCTCTGCTTTCTGCTCCCTGCCCTGTGCTGCATGACTCCAGTGGACCACTTTGGGTCCTCAGAGTTATTCCATCTAGCCTGTGAAGCCTGAGGTGTTTTCATGGTGGGGGAAAGCAGCTGCCATTGGACAGCCAGGCTAGAAGAACCAGCTGCATAAATATCAGCCTGTACTCTGAAAGCATTGCCAAAACCTGCTCTAGGGTAAACCTCATCTCGTTCTGCTGATCTGGAAACATCCAACTTGTCAGAACACTCTTAACTTGGCCAATTATCTCCTCCTCTATCCTTGCTGCTAACTCGGCATATCATCTGACTGCAACCTCTTCATGAAGACTGAAATTAAAAAAATAGGAAGAGGACTAAGACTACCTTCCCTGTATCATCCCTTATTAAATACCACTCCTGCAGGCAAGGTCCAAAACTTGCTTTGGTCTCTCTCATTGCTATTACACTTACAGAATGCTTCCTTGTTATATTTTTTGCAAGCAATATCTCAGTTTGTGACTTGATATTCCGAATATTATCCTTACATGCCAATACTATACCTTACATTAATCCTCCATAATAATACCAAATTTCTACTTTCAATGATACTCATTTTACAAGATTAGAGTTATTAATAAATTCATGGTTTAGCCAAGTTGGTCTCTCACTACACTTCCCATCCCTCCTTCACATTATGATATGCTCTTAATACTGGCCTCTTTAAGAAGTGCATCCAGATCTCCTGAATTCCTTTCCTCTTCCTTTTGCTACCCCTAGATACAGACTGTTTTGCAGTTGGATGAAATTAATTGTATACGAAGACAGGAAAACAGTTTATAACCAAAGGCTTATGCCACTGACTTTAATAAGGCCAGAATTTCACCCTACATCCTTATACTACCTTGTGGTTCATACATTCCTTGATAATGACTAGTAATGTAGGATTGCAAAAGATCTCCATGTAAACATGCTTCTAATCAAACCCGTAAGTCCAGTTTTCAATGGTTTGTGATATGGAGTTGGTTAGAATCTCTGTTCTTAAAAACCAAAGCTTCTGAGTTTCCCACATAAAGAGATGGCAACAACTTTTAAAAACAAAGTATATATATGTACAACATACTTGACTGGTATTTTATCATGACTATTATTGAATTTATTTAAAAAAGGCCCTCAACACTAGCAATGAGGGCACAAGTATTATTACTTGCAGTTGAGAGAAATATTGAGATGCACTTCTTACAATTTCACTATATAAGGTCTTCAGAAAGTCCTTGTGCACTTTTAAACTTTAACAACTTAGGTTGTGCACAAGGACTTCCTGAAGACCCTGTATGGTTATTTGCATACCACCCCCCCCCTTTCGCTGCCCCCCCCAAATAGCATGTAATAATCAGGGTGAACATCTTAAATGAAAAAACAGTTCTCCATAGGAGCTGGAATTACATGGAACTGCAGAAAATCCTACCTACCCTTTTCTCCCAGCCATCCTGCCTTAGCCTCACTCCCCTTCCTTTTTCTGCACTGCCAACAGCTACTGAGATTTAACCCTCTCAGCCACTGCTGAATTAAGGGCTCCTACACATGTGTGCAGAACCTGCTGCGATGCACTGGAAATCTAGTGCGTTGGAATAGACTCGATTAATCCAGTCTGCTGGAACACAAAAATTGGTGTGCTCTGGCAGCCTTCAGCGTCACATGCATCAGTGTTGCCACGTGTCTCTGCACTAAAAACATGGCAGCAGGGCACTTTGAAATAAAACATGTTGATGAACTTTAGTTCAAAGCGCCCTGCCAGCATGGGGATGCGCAGCAACGCTGATACACATGACATGCAGGCGCTTTTAATTAGTATGGCTTGCTAAAAGTGCCCTGTGCCACATCCCACAGCACATGTAAAAATACCTTGTGTCAGTCTGCAGCTGTGAGAGGGCCAAAATCAGCAGCTGCTGCCGTAGAAAGGTCGTTACCCATAAGGGGTGCAGAGGGAGGCTGATGAGAGGACTCTGCCCCCTCTTATCCCCACATGCCCAGAGACTGGAACCCCTGAAGTGGCAAGTAAAAAAACCCAAACAAACAACCAACCAACCAACCAACCAACCAACCAACAACAACCACCACCCTCTGCTTTCTCCCCACCCTTTCGTCAAGGAATTTTTTTTCCTCTTTTATTTTGTGTTCCCAGAAAAAGGTATGCATCTTATTCAGTCAGGCAGATATGCAAATAACTATGGTAATATCAAAAGGAAGAGTACTTTGTACAAGTAAAACCTATTTTGACCAAAAGGTTTTAAAAACATTATATCAAAACTAAACTCAGACGGTAATAGATTGGATACGTCATTCCACAGTACATCTAAAAGGCTTCACGTAATATGAAATTTTTTGTTTCACATTATTTCCCTGAACTCTAAGGAAATCACTCTATATTTAGCAAAAATACTTTAAAAATATTATTTAAAGAAGTTTTTTGTGATATAGCACATTATTTTCTTGGAGGGTACACACCCAGAAAAATCAAAAGGGTTTACCACTACTCTCCTCCAAAACTAAACCTTTCAAGCTCAACAATTATACGTGGCCACTTCGTACAAAAGGGAATGGGTTCTTGATTAGGTGTAGTGTGGAAAGAAGCTGTCAAGGATGGAACTACAATAATTTTCTTTATGGTACACAGCAAGATGGAAATGTGTGTTACCTTCTATTAAAATGTCAAATTTCTCTCTTCAATTATTGTGACTAGTTCTACTGCAGAAAAAGGGGTGATTCACTTATATTAAAGAAAACTCAAAAAAGAACAATGGTGTTGCTCAATTAAATTATAGCAGGTAATGAGTTTGTTTTAGGCAAGTGCTCCAACCTAATACCCAAACCTTAGCAAATAATTATTGGACATATTCTATACATTTGTATATGGTTTTAATCAATCTTTAATTAAATGCTATAACCAACCTTTTAATTAAGACTTTAAATTAGTTATAAGTTGTTAATTTATAAGAAACTAAACTCAAATATTATTTTTAGTTAAAAAGAATACAGCAATCAGTATGTTTTCAGGTCAACATCACATTTATATATCTACATATTTATCGATATTGACATATCTGTATAGAGATAGATATCTATATATTTTAACTGCATCTTAATTTTATGTATGTTTTAATATCTTAGGAAACAAAACAAAAGAGTCTTTTCCACAATGACAGCTTAACACTAAAAAACACAATTTGTATTCACTACAAAAATACAACAGAACGTTGTGGGTTCTCAATCTCTACCCTACCTGCTCCATTTATTTAAATTTAAAAAGGCTTGTATTGCTAAATTTTTATCTTGCACAAAAGAATGGGATGAAGTCCAATAGAATATACGTGAGGAATAATTTGTGTAGTAATTTGTAGGTTGGGCCACCTTCACAATAAATCTCGCAATACTAGATGTGCCCTCATAAAAGGATTATTTTTCAATTCACAAAATCCTCTTTTATAAAACTAAAGAGATTTAGTTTTATAAAAGACTAGCTGAAACAAGGCAACTGTTTCAGCTGGCAGATTAACATAATTTTTAGACTTGACACAAAGTCTCAAGATGTCAACCCTCTCTCAAATACTGTGTTATGCTTCCTTTAAAGAAAGAAGAAGTATGACAGATCAAAAAACCTTTGCAACTTCTATGCAGTAGCACTTCAGACTGAAATTCAGTATACCTTTTGCTATATGCTGTTCACAACAAAATGGAAAAGGGCAACACGTAGCCATTAAAAAAAAACAAACAAGCAAACAAAGCGCACACACTTTCCATTTATAAGTCTCAAAAATTAAATATCCGTAAGCCATGATTTCAGGTACTCTATAATGTTTACAGTTGTGTAAAAATTGGTTCTGTATATAAAACAATGTTTTTCATCATCACACACGGGTACAGCAACCACAGACCTAATACAAAGCCACAGATGCCCGTGACAAAAAAGGTTCACAGAATTATTTAAGAAAAAACACAAAACACTATAGACTAAAGTTTCCACTTCGTCAATATATTTTATAAACTTTACACTAATGTGTAGACACATTTTTTTTTTCTTTGCCTTTCATCTTTCTTTTAACTTTATTTCAGTAGACGAGGAAGCAACTGTGCAATTTCACTTGTTGAAAACCACTAACAAAGGAGCCAGCATTCAACAAGGTTTTAAGGAAAAAATAAACACACCACTACTTATAATAATGAATGCTCATGTTGGATATATTTTGTACTATAATAAAATATTGTTAAAGTTATATTTTACATATTGATAATAGCAATGAAATTCAAGAAAAGATTAGACAACTTAGAAAATACAAACATACTTACTGGTAAAGATTTGTTTCTCATGAAAAAACACAAAATTATCCTTAGAAATAATAGGTTTGATTTTCTCTACAAAGACAGCATAAAAGTAGCAGTTAAAATGATTAGCAGCATTACATTAAAGAAAAGGTTATTTATTAAAAGCAAATTAAGAAAAATATTTTTTAACTTAACAGACCTCTGTATTGCTGCACAAGCCTTATTAGGGTTCAAGTGACTATCACTGCTCCATTAACAATTAAAAGAGCTTTATGGTTCAAGTCAATATTATAATCTGATGCCTAAAATTTAAAACCATCTGGCCTACCACAACTGAAGAAAGCAGTTATTTTAAATGCTTGATACAATAAATTACACCGGGGGGGGGGGGGGGGGGGGGAGAATAGCTGTCCTTCCATCACCATTTTTTGGAGATAATGCCAACTGTATGCATGTATTTAACAAAACCCCTTTCTTTTTTAAATAATAAATGCAACCAAATCAAGGTACTGTTCTTAACAGCATAAAGAAAACGTTGAGCAGCATCTACCTACCTCCTTTCATGGTAGGACACATTTTTTTCCAGGCATTTTTAATTACATTTTAAGGTGACTTGACTCTGGTAGCTTTCACTTTCTTTCCTAAACTGTTGTGTATTTTTGCTGCACAGCATCTTCTGACTGAAGTTTTCCACAGCATACCACAAAAGGTGATGACATTTTAGTGATGAGTGACATTGAGAAAGACGACCCAAGTGGGTGATAGGCTAGCTGATATGTTACTTGTTTTGAAACAGCAACCTATTTAAAATATGCATACAATGAGAGAAATCACATCAGACAGCTTCACAAAATTTATTCTGATAGAATTTTTCATACATTCTAATAAACAGATTTACACTACTATTTTAATTACAACTTTTCCAAAAATCCCAGCCAACCTATTAGTAGTAGTATCAATAATAACCATCATCCTCTCCTTGGACTGTAACCTCATGGTGGAGATGCTTGTGTTCCAGTGACCCTCAGAGCTATGTCATCTGGAGTCTTGTACTCCTCCTAGTAGGGTCTCCCCTGGCAAACAGATCTGAGGTCAGGTCCCAAGCTAAACATGGTCCAAACTCCTGAAGACCCCAACAGCAGAACAGGAGTACTTGAGGACCTGCTGGTTCTCTGTGGCTGTGAAGGCGGATGAGGGCTGCGGCAGGGTGGAGGTCTCCAGTTGTCTTGAATATACTTGCCACTGGGCTCAGGGCTCCCTCCTATCAAGCTCATGTAGCTGTCGCTTGTGCATCAGCTTCCCCACGTTAAAAGATGTCATCCCTGTCAGGGGCCTGTGCATGTTAACATCTCCCACAAACCAAGTCCTCCGGTGACAGACAAGTGGCAGTGGGGGCAGGGACAGCGATTTCTGGGAATCCCTAGTTACAAATCTGTCTGTAAGTGGTGGTCATGCGACGATTCTTTTGCACTTACCAAGAGAGAAGTACAATTCAGCAGCTGCAGTCGTGACTGAGCAATCCTCTACAGGATCCCCACTGATCACCCTAAATGGGTAAGTGGCTAGAAAAAGGTGCCCTAAACAGGCTCTGTCAAACTCCCATGGCTAGACTGCCGCAATCAGTGGGATTATTCTATTTGTGTACTGAAGTTCACCACATGGAATGTCTGCACTCTCATGGACTCCCTGAACAGTGAGCATCCTGAAATAACTGCCATAGTAGCTAGACGACTTGCAAGATGACATCGATATTGCTGCCCCAAGTGGGAGCCGCTGGGCAGATAAAGCCATCAAGAACAAGACTGTCAGCAAGGTTTCAGAACTCGCTGAGGGCATTAATGAACACCTTATGGACTCTCTGCCTCAAGCTCAGTAACAAGCAGTATGCTATGGTCATCAGTGCATACGCCCCCACATTTGATAAAGTCAACAAGCAACAGTTCTACTGTGCTCTTGACCAGGTCCTGACTGCCACTGCCAAGGAAGACAAGCTCATCCTCATTGGTGACTTCTATGCAAGAGTCGGGCAACACTGAAGTCTGGAGTGGCACCACTGGGAAAGAGGGTGTGGGGAAAGCCAACTCCAATGGTATCCTCCTCCTTAGCAAGTGTACAGAGCATGACTTGCTCATCACAAATACCATCTTCAGACAGTGACAAATTTTAAGATCACTTGGAAATATCCACACACCAATCACTGGCACCTTCTTGACTATATTACTGTCAGAGCCCATGAATCGTGTTGATGTCCATATCACCCGAGTCCTGAGAGGTGCAAATGACTGCTGGATGGACCACCATTTAATCAGAGCAATCATGGACATGTAACTTGCACCACACAACACCATAAACCACCAAAAGGAATGTGGAAGAGATCTAACATCAAGGCACTCCAAGACCAAGCTACATGTGAGGCTCTTCATCAAGCCTTACTGAGAAGCTCTCTGACCTATCTGATGACATCAAGGACATCCAGACACACCGGGAGGAACTTAAGAACATTATTCACAAGGCATGCACTAAATCAACTGGATACTTCAGTTACTGTCATCAAGACTGGTTTGACAATGAGGAAATCCTATCCATGACTCATCCATCAAGGGAGAGCCATGTTCTGCAGTTGGCAAAATGAACCCTCCAATCAGCAAAAACAAGAAGCTTATCACCAGTTCAAAGCTATAGTTCTGAGCAGGCTATGGAACATCAAGAACCAGGGGTGGCAAGCAAAGACCATGGAAATCCAGATTTCTGCTGACCAACGTAACATGAGAAGCTTCTTTCAAGCAATAAAAGCCATTCATGAGTCACGTTCCAATGGCCCAACTCCCTTGCAATCCCCTGGGGCTCCACCCATCTCATGGACAATCAATCCATCAAGCAATGCTGGAAGGAGCACTTCAAGACTACTCAACCATGAATCTAAGGTCTCAGCTGCCACTATTGAATCCATCCCTCAACACCCAGTAATAGAACCTCTTGCTGATCCCCTATCCTTCAAGTAAGTCTGGCATGCCATTAGTCAGACCAAGAACAATAAGAAGCCAGGCATCCCCATTGCTATAATTGGGACTGAGGTCTTCAAAGCTGGTAGAACAGCACTAGTTTGAGTCACAGTGCAAAGATTTCACCAGCTTCTCATCAAAATATGGGTTAATGAAGAAGGTCTACTTGACTTAAAGAATGCTAACATTATGACCATCCTTCAAGAAACAGGACAAGTCAGCGTGTGGGAACTACCAAGTCACTGCCCTCCTCTCCGTTGCCAGGAAAATTCTTACGTAAATCCTTCTGAATTGCCTCCTCCCCCCTTGCTGAAGATGTCCTTTCAGAATTCCAGTGTGGCTTTAGACTTTCTTGGGGGTACCACTGACAGGATTGTTGTTGCATGAGAGATCCACAAGAAGAGAGCGACACTAGGAGCTGTTTATGGCATTTATTGACCTAAATAAACCAAAGCCTTTGACTCCATGAATTGTGAAGCCACATGGTGAGGTCTGGTTGTCCACTGTAAATCAGTGTCTTCAAGCTACTCCATGATGGGATGACCACCACAGTCCTTTGCAATGGATTAGAGACAGACCAATTTACCATCCATACTAGTGTCAAGCAGGGCTGCATCATCACCCCAACCCTTGTTTCTATCTATCTAGCTATTATTTTCATCCTCAACCATGACAGCCTTCGCCTCAGAATTGGGGCTGAGTATCGACTGGACAGTCAGCTTTTCAACCTGCAGCACTTTCACAATAAAACGGAAGTTACCAAGACTGTCATCACTGACCTTCAGTACACTGACAACTGTTAACCTCGTACACACTGAGACCAATCTGCAGTCCACTCTTGACCTTTTTTCAGGTGCTTATCACAGCCTGACACCCTCCTTTAACATGGGGAAGACCAAGGTATTCCATCAGCCTGCCCCAATATAAGCATTACTATTAGTGGAAAACATCAAGCATTTCCCAACCCTTCGCAGATACCTCTCCCAGTCAGTCTTGATGTAGGAATCGAACATAGGATATACTGTGCCAGTGGATCCTTCAGAAAGCTGCTTTGCCATGTCTTTGCTGATCGAGATCTGCAGATGGAAACCAAGATCCTGATGCAGTGGTTATCCCCATGCTCCTCTATGGTGACATACTGAAGCCATCTTAAGCGCCTGGAATGGTTCCATCAGCGTTGCCTCAGGAAGATCTTTGCATTAGATGGGAAGACCACTGCACCAATGCCAGCATCCTCTCTGCAGCTAACATAACCAGCATTGAGGCAAAGATCATGGAACATCAACTCTGCTGGGCTGGCCACTGTGTGTAAATGGCTGACACTCATCTCCCAAAGCAAGTCCTCTTCTCAACTTAGTCATGGTAAGAGGACCCATGGACAACAGAGGAAGCACTACAAGGACACCCTGAAAGCATACCTTAAGAAGGGTGGCAACAACCCTACAAATTGGCAAGTGCTGGCTGGTAATGGCGCTGTACCATACATCAAGCTACAGCCCATTTCAAAGAGAACTGTCAAAACAAGAAACAGCAGAGGAGGAAAGAAAGCACACAACATCCTGGCCAACAGCTGTGCCCCCCACTCCTCCAGGCACCACTTGTCATATCTGTGGCAAAACTTGCAAAGCACAAATTAGACTCCTCAGTCACCTTAAAAAACTCATCAGTAATCCCCCCCCAGCAGACATCCTCGTATAAAGGGATAGCTGATGATGAATAATATCAGTGATAATAAATGATGATGATTACCACCAGCACCGCCACCATTAACATACATTGCTGGACACTAAAACAGTTATTTGGTGAACCTACAGTACAACAGAGACTATGAACATGTACAGCCTTTCAGTTTCTACTGGGAGAATCAAAACCAAAAGTGCACAGATGTGTGTGGTTTTGCTCCCAGGACCAAATCAACTCCAACCAGGAAAAAAGTCAGATTCAGGAGAGATTCTCCTGGGAGAACAAACATTTGTACTCCGGACTTAACTCTTACCAGAGACCAGGAGGAGTAGAACCTGGGGAAAAGCGGCCAGCCAGTCTGGAAAAGACATGCAGCAGCATGGGAGGAGAGGGGGGAAGGCGAGAGAGAGAGCGAGCAAGAGAGAGAAGGGCAGCTGCTCCTGTTCCTCCCATAGATCAGGAGGGGAGGGGAGAAGCAGCTACCAGCTGTTCTTCCCCAGCTTCTCACACTGGTGTGCAAGAAACAGGCAGGTGTCTTTGCCACTCTGTTGCATCTGCTGGGCTCCCAGTCAGAGGCAGTACCACTGCAAGCTCACTGCCCACTTCTCACACCAGAGTCTCTAGAGTGAGAAATTGGAAGGAACGAATGAGGGCTGGGGCTGGGCGCCCCCATGGTCTTCTCCCCCCTCCTCCAGCCCCCCAACCCCCTACTTATCTGGCACAAAGCTGGGACCAGGTCCCTGCAACTTGCATCACTGCCTGCCCTGCATGGGCAAGCAACATGCTTCAGCTACCAGAGCATCTCTGTGGAAGACAGAGCCTCTGGGACCATGCCCTGCCCTGGTTTTCTCTCCCCAGGGCAGTTTTTGACCCCTGAATACCCAGGGGTCTAATTTTGCCCCCGCACTGCAAATCTGTAGCACAGGGAACGGTTTTTTTTGTTCCCACACGTGCCTCTTGCAGCGTCTCAAAGGGGTTTGAGATGCTGCAAGAGGCACGTGCACGCTCTTCTGGATGAGCCTATAGAGGGCAGATAGTTACAGAAAGGCTGTTAAAATTAAACTGGCAGCGAGATAAAGTCTTAATTGACCTAAAAGTAATTAACACACATAGAAACCAAGAAATGAAAACTTTTGAGGCATCAACTGATTCAGAAGAAAAGAAAAGAGCCACAAGCAAGGAATTCCTAAGTTTAATACTACATTACCTGCCAATCAATGTTAACTTGAAGTACTGAACCTCAGGATGTTCCTATGACACAGCCTGAATTTTCCCCAAAGACTTTAAGGAACCTATTAAAAGCTTTAGCAAGTCAACAAAAACCTCCTTAAAGTTTACTAGAATAAGCATTCAAGAACATACATAGATGTAGGAAATAGCCTCCATTTGTAGAAATGAGATATTAACAGCCTGCCCAAAAGGACATTTCATCTCCTAGCTTTCTTCCAGTAGTTCACTTCTGAATTGGTAAAGTGTGTAACTAGCCTGAGATGTAAAAATTAAACGTTTTAGTTTGTCAGGAATACATATACCAGTGTAGACTTCCTGCTCTATAGTTTCTTCTCCATCAGAGTTAACAGTTTTGCATTGAACTCCAAGGAAGAGGAAGAAGAGGGCAAGATTCAAATTGCAGATTGGATAGATAATAAAACAAGCTCTCTTGCTGTACATGAAATAGTGTCAGATGCTGAAAAACATTAAAAACTAGTCTGCTTGCACTGACAGGGAAAAAAGGTGCAATTCTAGAAGTTGAACTACAATTGATATGCTTATTAAGTTGTATATTAACTGGTCCTTGTTATGGTTCACAGGCATATTTTCAATAAAGTATCAAGGTAATGAAACAGTTCAGCCACACAAACACTGACAAGCTCTAGAACAAGAAATATTTCTTTTTCAGAAAGACAGATAAAACTGGACTGTATTGCAGTAAAATTTCCTGCAGCACTACATAAGACTTCACCTACAGAACCAAATTACAAAGTGTTATCCAAAAATAAATCTTGTATTTTCCAATTTAAAAATCACTGTTACTTGTTCAATGAAGGTATCACCAGCCAACTGTTTTCTGTTATTAAAATTGGTATAATTAGATATATGATTATACCAATCAATGCAATTTAAAACTAAATTACAACTCAGGATTACTTCATGCAGCATACTCACTGCCATCACAGCCTGCCACAGTGCCCTCTCTATACCAAGAGGAAAAAAAAAAAAAAGACACACACACAACCTCTCTACTCTACAGCTGTTAATCCTAAAAACAACTACACTCTGCTCCTGACTATGTGTACCTGGCAGAGAATCTGTATTGATGTAACCAAAGCCTAAAAGAATTAGATATAGGAAACCTCTTGTTTGCTATGCAGCTATAGAATAACAGACAGAGTTTCTAACTAGCTGTTGCACTCTCCTGCATAGGAATAGATGTGGAAAACAAGATAGGGGGATGATCACTAAAAGAGGAAAGAAAAAACGTGTTTAAGAAAAGTCATACATAGACTTTGCCATGTTTAAGTGCACTATTTCAATAAACTATCATCTTTAAACATGCCTCTGCTAATGTCTCCATGGCAATGTGCAGTGATCAGAAAGTATTAATGAAGCACTAGGGACCAGATTTAGAGGAGCATACCTTAGTATTTCGACATCTAACCTTTAGGTACCTGGCTCCTAAAGAGGACTTCTCAAACCCAAAGTTAGACACCTAATTCTAAATTCCTTTGCAGTGTCAGGCACCTGGGGACAGGATTCCCAAAAGCCAGGACACAGAATTGGGGCAAGGGAGGAATGAAGAGGCAGGGAAAAGAGAAGGGGACCTGTTAGGCAAATAATAGGAAATGCAAGGGGGAAGGGGACAGGGAGACAAAAACAAAAAATCAAATCTGCCACTATATGAAAATTAGACACCTACATGCAGCCCTGAGGTTCTAAGTCTATGGGAAATTGGTATTCACAACCTGAAGTCTAGTAATAAGGGTGCTCATAGAGGAGGATGGACAAAGCAGAGGAAGCCAGGGACCAGAAAACAGAACCCCAGGCCTCTCTCCCCCCATCCCACCATGAGTGTCATCATCACTGGGTTACATGGTGAGTTATCCTCACTCTCATACAGTTTCTTTACCTCAATGAATTTTGTATTTTCTGTTCAATGGCACAGCTTCAACAAGTGCCTCCATGCAAACTAGCTTACAACCTAGTGGTTAGAACACCCAGGAGATGAAAGCCGGGAGAATTGAGTTAAAACTCTCACTTCCTGAACAAGTGCTTTAACTTGGTAGTTTTCAAACTGTGGTCCACAGACCCCTGGGGGTCCACAGACTATGTATAAGGGGTCTGGGAAAGATCACTATGATCATTCTGGGAAAAGAAGGCCTAACACTTAATATTGCTTACCTAGCTTTATTACAGTCCTCTAAAATCACAAGGCTAACTTAAATACCACTATACTTCACAGCAGGTTGCAGAGCATATTTTGAACACTGCTTTACCAAGTACAATTGTATTTGGTTTGCACTGAAATCCAGCAATAGTATATAGCTGATCAGCATCTATAACCTTTGGTTATTTTCACACATGCACACACAACACAGATATTAAAATCAGCAACATAAAAGTGCACCAAAATATACCATATTTTATACAACAGATACTCCAGGGCTCCTCAAAGTATTTTTCAGAGTATTCTTGGAATTGATTCTTATAACTTACTTCCCATAAAGCAGAGGTGGGCAAAATACAGCCTGCGGGCCATATCCGGCCCGCGAGGCCATTCTATCCAGCCTGCGGGGCCCCTAAAAGATGTAGAAAATTAATATTTCTCTGACCTTGGTTCCTATAAAAAAATGACAGGAACAAAGGGCAGTAGGACCCAGGGGAATCCCAGCAGGATCCAACAACAGCAGGGCCCACCTGGCCCCACCCCCTAGCCCGAAGCCCCAGCTGGGGCTTCTGGCCTGGGAGCACCTGGCTGCCCAGCACCAGAACTGCAGGTAAGGTGTGTGTGGGGGGGGCAGGGCAGGGGAGAAAGGGAAGCAGGCCCTTCCCTGCCCGGTGGCCAGCGCCCTGTGCTGCAGCTGGGGCTCAGAGCAGGGTGGCAGGAGCATGTGGTCCCTGCTGGCAGGGGTTCTATAGAGCCCAGCCAGCTCCCCGCTCTCCCTGCTGGTGCAGCCCAGCCCAGCTCCATGGACCCCTGCCAGCCTGCGCCCCACAGGTGCTGGCCTTGGGACATTTGTCCCAAGACATCTGCGGTCCTCAACAGCCTGCCAAAACTGGGTAAATGGCCCTCTGACCGAAATAATTGCCCGCACTTGTCATAAAGCCAGGCTGCCACTTATGATTTCCAACTGCACAAAGATCAGTGGAAGCCCTAAAAACAAGAGATGACATAAGCAGCTCTTCCATAGTTAGCCCTGCTGTTTTAGAGGAGACATTTTTTTTTAAATCTCCTTTTAAAAGGTCCTTGTAGTTTCCCTCCCCCAAACAAGCTTTTAGCCCATCAGGGTTTACAATATGACAAACTAGACAAAATGTTTTGGCATTTAGGAGCTTTAGTGTATGAACAGTAGGTTCCTGAAAGATGTTACACTTAAGACATAACTAACCAATTAATCACATCTTAAGCAATAACTCAGCCACATGTTAAATGTAAATTAAAGGTGCGATTAAACAAGGTATATGCCAAAGTTATTATACAAAATATGTATAACAACAACTTTGTGGCTAGTTCCCATTACACCTTAAACTGCATGTGTGACCAAGCACCAGCTGATGGGGCTCCCAGACTCTGGGGTACAACAGATATACCTTCCCTTGGTTCTGGTGCACCCCCAAGGCTGGGAGCCCCAATCAGCTGACTGGCTTGCTACTTGCTGCTACAGGAGTCATGATCCCAGGCTTTTTTATGAGCAATTGGGATCTGATCCCTGATTTCACAAATCACATCTCATGCCATGTAGGTATAGTATGGCAGAAAGCACAACTGTTGGGATCATGCATCAGATCCCATAGTGCCTTTAGCTGAACATCTGTCAGGGCCTCTCTCTTCAAGAGAAACCCAGTTTAGCTACATAACTGTAGGCTCCTATATATATGAAACTGAATTTTAAAAGTCCATTAAGAAGTTATTTAGATTTTCACTGTCAACAGTGAAAACTATGTTATATTGAAACACTTTAAAAATCTGTCATCCAGAAAACTACCAAATGCTTCAAACACACATACATTCTTAAACACTGTATTATCAAAAAGCAGAGATTTTCCATGTTCTAGTCCTGGAAAGACCTGTGAGGTTTTAACTTGAAAAAAATCGCTACTTTCTGATTTTCACTGCCAATCGCTGTATATAATATTAATATGAGCAAAATTAAAACAAGTGTGACTTCAATAGGACTACTTGTGCATAAAGTAAGAACTTGCTTAACTCTTTGAGAGAGAGAGAGAGAGAGAGAGAGAGAGAGAGAGAGAGATCAATACTTTAATTTTCAATAACAAATTTGCCTAGAGATGTTTATAAAGTTCAAATAGGGTAACTTGCCACTAGCATTATTTAAAATAGACTAAATTTTATACAAAGTTAAGATTTCATTTAAACATTACAGGAGCATAAACAGTCAACTTAATTTTATAGTCTCAAGCCAATTTATCCAGTAATCAGCAGTGAAAATAGAGTTATTCATATTAGGTTGTACTGATTTAACAGTTAGATTGTAGGAACACCTTCCCCATGTTGCCAGGGTGCTATGTGCTTTACTGTATGCAGCGCTGGGACCAGCCCACACACCGCATGCGAAGTGCACAGCACATGAGGTTGGCATGGGCATGCAGGCTGGACCTGTCACCACAGGCACTCCACAGTTGGGTCAGTACTGGTGTGACCCACAACCCAGCTTAGGAATGCTCATCTCCAGCCTTTGAGACCAGATGAGTTACACCCCTTGTCTATACAGTCATGATTTCTTTCAGAAGAAAAGAAAGGGAATATCTTTTCTCTGGAGAACCTGAATATCTGTGCCTAGCCATAAGAACTTGTCTATACAAGAAGTATTTCAAAACAGCTACAGGAATAAGATGTCTGAATTAAGAGCATAGGTAGACAGCCTTATCCCAAAGTAAAAGACTGTACACACAGAGTTATTCTAGAATAGCTACAACACTTACAATTCACATCCAAACTAATCCAAGTTAATTTGCAAATTCAGGCAAGCCCACTCGTGAGGGAAAATGATGCTGTAAAAGATGCACAGTATTTCTCTCAGTTAAGCAAGTTTTTACATACACATGGTAAACTTGTTTCTCAAAAGCAGGGAATCTACATACAACACGTAGCTTTTCAGTAAGATATTCAAATGACAAACATTTACATATGCAGAAAATTCCAATATACTATGCTTACATTTTTGTCTTAGCATCAGCAGGTTTTTAACTAGCTTATCTACCTATACCTATAAATCAAATTTTGTACTGAATATTCATTTCAGCCATTACTCTTTTGCTGACCAAAAAGCCTCACATATTAAGGAGAGTGCACCAAGATGTTTTTCTGCTACATAACAAGAAGTACAGTGTGTCTTCAAGTGATACATGTAAACATTTTGTGCAGAACACAGGCTTTGGAACTAGCTAAAGCCTGTACTGTACTAACAAATACACACACACACACTCCCTAAATATTTTAGTTCCTGGTACCCAATTGCTCACTCCATGAAATGCATGAAGAAATGAACATTTTCAAGATCAGCAAAACATAAAACTGTCAAGCTACGTACGAAATGCCAGCATCAGCCTTTTTCAAGCTCACTTTTGAGTAAGCTCAAAAGAGAGTAAACGTGTATGCCACTTTCCTTACCAAGATGATCACAAATGGTTTTCATGAATATAGTTAGTGATAGATCACTAACCCAATGATAGTTATTGGCTTGATATATTAAGATTACAGACAAGTCTGAAAAAAAATGTTCTATAGCATTCTCCTACAGGAAGAGGGATGCACAGTAATATTTCCCTGATTAGTCATATATGCTGATAGAGAGAACCAGTAATGTTAGCAAGGGTTTCCATTCTCAACTTGAAAATTAACAGATATTTCACGTTCAAAAAAAACAAAAACAAAAACCTGGCTTTACCCAATTACCTGGCTTTTACAAAAATATTTAATATACAATTGCTCGTGTACATTTTATGGATGATCAGAAGATTTTTCTGCGCACACTGAAATATGCAGGAATTTTATACAGTGTGGAAGTTTATTGATCATTTTTTCCTGGCTTTCTAACTTTGGACAGATAAATCCACGACAAGTTAGTTTACCGACGTCTGCTCCAGATTTTCCCTTGGGTATTTTACACCCAGAAAATCCCTATTTCTTTCTAGGTTACTTAAGTCCACTGCCATAAAAGGCATAATTTACTTTACACTGTGGGACATGTAAACCTAGCTTAAAGCGCGGGCAGAAGGGGCCACTTCGAGTGGAGAGGATGTTTCACCAGCAGCAGGGTGACAAGAGGAAAGGAAGCACAGGTAAGCATCAACGTACGAGGAGCAGGGGGCCACAACTGTCCTGGGGGTGGGAGGAAGGCACGAACAACCTCAGGAGGCCTCAGGTGCCTCTACACTAATGATCATAGTATGGGGTGTAAGCAGGAGGAACTATGCCTCCTGATTGCAAGTAAGAACCCAGACTTAGTAGGGCTCACAGAAACCTGGTAAGACCCTACCTATGACTGGGCAGTGGGCATTCGGGGGTACACCCTATATAGAAGAGACAAGACAGAGAGGAAAGATGGGGGGGTTGCGCTCTATGTCAAAGAGCGCCTCACATCATCAAGAATTAGCTTCGGGTTAGAGGAGGGTCGGGCAGAGACACTATGAATCAAATTACAAGGGGGGCGTGGTGAAAGGGACCTTACGGCAGGTGTCTACTACAGACCACCCAACCAGGGGGAAGAGCTAGACCAGGACTTCTCCAGTCAGTTTATGGAGGCGGTTAGGTCAAGGGATGTCATTGTCATGGGTGACCTAAACTACCCAGACATTTGCTGGGAGGAGCAGACAGCCAGGTCTGACCGCTTGCATAGGTTCCTGGCTGTATTACAAGACCTTCACCTTATACAAGAAGTGCACAGCCCCACTAGGGGTAACGCCTTGCTGGACCTGGTCCTGGCCACGGGGGATTACCTGGTGAGGGGACTGCAGGTCCTTGACCACTTGGGCAATAGCGATCATCACTTGCTGGATTTCACTATCCAACGCAGGGCGTCTAGGGCTCACACCAAGGCTAAAGCCCTTGACTTCAGAAGGGCCAACTTCAATGAGCTTAGGAGACTAGTGGGGGAGGCACTAAGGGTCCAGAAGGTAGAGGAGATGGGAGTTCATGAGGGATGGTTGTACCTTAAAGGGGCGATTCCTCCAGGCCCAAAGGATAACAGTCCCCGAGAGAAGCAAGGCGGGGTAAGAGTGCTCAGAAACCCCCTTGGCTCAGCAAGG
>NW_005842215.1:459209-468440 GCF_000455745.1 Alligator sinensis
GGGGAGGAAATCAACAGCAAGTAGGCAGATCCCTTTTCTCACCAGCACCACCTGGGGTGACAAGGAACAATGGTCAGAAGCTGACAGAGAATAGGTTTAGGTTAGAGATCAGAAGGCAATATTTTACAGTTAGGATGGCCAAAATCTGGAACCAACTTCCCAGGGAAGTGTTCCTTGCCCCTACCTTGGGCAAATTCAAGAGGAGGTTGGATGATCACCTGTGTGGGGTCTTGTGAACCTAGCATTCATTCCTGGGTGTGGCAGGGGGTCAGGTTAGATGATCTGTTCAGGTCCCTCCTGACCCTAGCTACTATGAAACTAAGTGAACTTTTTCATCAAAACCCCTACTGCTCTGCTGACAATTTGGCTTTCAGGTTTTAAGGGAGATGTGCCATCTTGTATCAAACTAAGAGCCATTACCGGTGGTCAAACTGTGGTGAGACACTGTGGAGAAATACAATACAAAAGCAGAATCTAGAGGTTCTCTTGAAACAAATTTGAACTTGTCCTTGGATGAAATTATTTCTAGTAAGCAACCAGTCCAGGAAAGCAAAGCCTTAGGAAAGCAGATACAAATGAGGGATTTTAAAATTGACAATGATCCTGGCAGCTAAGCAGCTGGTCCAATAAGAGGTATCACCAAAAGAAACACACACACACACACACACACACACACCTTGCCTTAAAACAACCTTGAAAGTATTGATAATTTTGTTTCAGGGTGTTAGCTACCTGAAAGCATCTCTTATATCCTGTTTTAATTTACAATATGGAACTTTATACAGGCCTTTGTTCTATCTGCTTTTTAGCTCACGCTATGTCTAATTTTTTCCTCAGACTTAAGGAAAGGTACTTTTCAGGGTTACCAACTGTCTGTAAATTTAGATAGTTAAAAAAACAAAAACAAACCACAGGCTAAAAAGATAGTGTCTATAAAACCTATAAAAAACAAAACAAACTAAAAAAAAACCTCCATAAAAAACATCAAGCAACTGGAGCTTGATTGAAGTTCTGTAGTCAGGAAGAAGCTGGAGGCAAGCGGATGGTCACATCACAGCAGTACCACCTGATGCCTGAACGGAAGTACTGCACCCTTTGGGGAGCTCTCTCTAGGGGCTTTATAGTCTCTCTTCCTCCCTGTACCCTCAAAAGCCACATGTTGCGGTGGAGTCCCATCAGCTGCCTGTAATACTGCTAGCTCCCAGGTAGGCTTCTTTGGGAGTACATGCTCAGATACGGAGGCCAAGAATAAGTCTGGTGAAGGAAGCATGGTGCAAGACTACTGCTGCAGTCAAGCAGGGTTGCCAGCCCACGACTTTCATTTTTTTGGACTGCAAATTTCTTACTGACAAGAGAGAAAAGAATCATGTTTCCTTAAATTTTCTTACATTTATAGACTGAAACTTTTGAAAGCTGGATGACACTTCCTGTATGTACTTTTTATTATTAGAGATTTAGTCTTAGTGCTTATTCTCAAGTGAAGAAAAAATATATCTGAACTGATCTTTGCCAGAGCTAAACAATTATCTTTGTACAATAGCCATCTACTCTTTTGTGCTGGCATTTATTTTCATAGGGGTTAGATCCTGTTTGCCTCAGTCCATACTTGTTCACTGAACTGGTTACCTGGTAAACAAAAACCTTTTGAAATAATTTTACTAAGATTTTTCCTAGTTCCTGGTGGTAAGGTTAATTCGATGCCTCCTACGCCAGCATGAAATCCAAGACCTGGAAGTAACCCCAAGAAGTCTTTTAGTCCATACGCCTACTCTGGTACAGATCAAGTAGATCTAAACCAGGGCTATGCAACTTCTAAAAGACTTAGAGCCACATATCCCTAGGGCACATACCACTGGTATTGCAATAGCAAGAGCCACAGGTTCCTGAGGCTGCATGCCATGCATGCAGGCAGGCAGGCAAGCACCCCTGACTCCGCTGCAACTGTGCCAAGTACAGGCACCCCCACCCGCCACCTCTGTCTGATATAGCACCCCAATTTACCTACAGCTCTGTGAGCTACCCCATGGCACTGTGCTGCTCAGATGTCACAGAATGCCAGCTCACTCAGCACTGCAAGCTGTGCGTCCTTGCACCATCAGACACTGGGGCTCTTTTTTTTTTTTTTCTTTCTATAGCTTACTTTGCCTCAGAAAGAGTTTATTAGAATAAGTCAAAGTGTCTGTCAGAAGCTACTCTGAAAAGAATATAAAATATTTTGCGCTGGGGAAAAAACCCAGCAATTTAGAGACTACTTTTGCAAGTAGAAAAGTATTTTCTTATAATATAGACAAATATTTTCATCACTCTCTCCCAGGTAACTAGAAATTCCCATAACAAGAGTAGTACAGATTTGCCTTTCATGCATGTTAAATTTCTATAGCCCCATGTGATCGTGTTCCAGTATCATGACCTTTTTTTTTTTTTTTTTTTTTTTGTGTGGGGGGGGGGGGGGGGGGGTGTTAAGGCTTCCAATTTGAAGTCTCACATACAAAGCAGTATTCTGAGCAATTTTAGTTTTCTGCTTCTATTCATAAACACTGCCAATTTTTAATGGACTCTCCCATCTTCCAAAGTATGCTCAAATTTAAATGACTGCCTACCTATATCATTACATTTCTAGTTTCAGCAGTCATAGCCTAAAGAGTTTTTGATTGGATTTTATCTAAGAAACAGCATTTGTCATTAAAAAACAAAAAACACCTTGGTGGCATCTTCAATGTAATTTTTCTTACATTTAGGACTATTAGAGAGTTTTGGGAAGCTGGAAAAATCTTTAAGAGAAGTAACTGCTAGGTTGCACTGAGCTACACTAAAAGTAGAAAAATATTTATTTGTATGCAATAAGGCAAATAAACCTAGTCCTTCTATAAGCGTTTGAGGAATTTCATTTTCTAGATTACAAAACATTAGGAAAAACTCCCTTGTATACAATTGTTTAAGAAGATATTTACAAAGTGAGCAAACAGAAAAAGAGATGCAATAAACTCACTCTCTCGCACACACTTAACACCTCTGAAGAACTTTCTGTACATCATTTAAAACTTTGATTATACTTTAATATACTTCAAAGTCACCTTCTTCAACACTTCATGGAATCCATCATCCAAGTATTTTTAAAGCATAAAAGCTTTAATGTTGATGGCTACTCCATGACCTCAGGATAAAGTCCTTCCTAGAAGAACTTTGAGCACACCATGAAAATAGCTACCTACCTACACACTGTACTTTTGCCCATTAATTTCTGTCTCTGCTGAGGTAAGCAAATTTTAACTGATGAACACTTCCTGTAAATGAAGTAGATTAATCAAGTTATTAGTAAAAAAAGTGTATTGAGAACCTCAGCAAGTAAAACAGTTCTAATTTTTCCAGAAATTCAAAAGTCACAATTCATGTAAAGTATGTTTAGTTTCAAATAGTTTTTAAACAAGAATTAAATTAAATGAAAGCATTACATACAATACCCTATTATTCTTAAAAATAATTTCATTCATGCCATGAAAATTAAACCATTTTACAATGTAAAAGTCAAAGGTTATCAAGAAAATTCAACTCACAGCTTTCAAGGCAAATAATAGTAAATATCCTTGGAAACGAGTGGGGAAAAAGCACATCAATGGAAATAAAAAGGAGTAGAAATCATAATATAATTAATATTTTTGGACTGCCATTTACCTCCTGCAGAGGGACAATTAAATCTCCTCCTCTCCCCCCTACTCTTCAGAAAACTCCCATGCAGGCTCTATTACCTCTAAAGGAAACACAGCACTCAGAAAATTAAAATCAAATGCTTCTAAGCTAGTCTACAGACTCTCCCATCTCCCACCCCTCCTTCTCCAAATATGAGCAGCAAAAAAAGAAAGGCAAAGTACTGTTTTGGACCACACTTTGACTCCTAGAAATGAATCAGGGTTATCCCTCAGTCAAGAATTACACAGCAAAACTAGGTAATGCAAGATGAGATGACTTAATAAAAAGCACTTCCTTACAACTCAGTGTGGCATGAGGGTACTGTGCAAATGGATAAAACGTAAGTCAGATCTTACACACGAGAGCATATTGCCCTTTTCATAAGGACAGAGTGCAGGGAGATAGCCACAGAAAGAATTAATTACACTGTGCACCAAAACTGTACTAGTTATTATTTCCCTTTCTAAAAACACTTTTGTTAAATTGTGTTCTGGAGCAGAAATTATATAGGTCTCCTAAGATGTTTAGAAAAAAAGTACTTATTTTGTAAAGTACGTTGGAATCGTTCAAGACTGAAAAGGTTCGATAACTACCATGCTAAGATTAAATAACAGGGAAGTCTTGATACTCCAGATCAGGGGTTGGCAACCATTTGGCCGGAGTCACAAAAATACCCCAAAGCTTGACCCATTCCTCTAACTTAGCATGCCAGGGGTAGATGGCAGGGGAGCCACAAGGGGCCTAATCCTTGTTGCTGGTGCCTCCAGGCAGACAGCAGGAGAGGAGCTGGGGTTGCACTGGCCTGACCATGTGCCCCGTGGTGCCCAAGCAGCTGCCGCTGGCCACGGAGCCTGGGCTGCAAACAGCCACACCAGGGCCCAGAGCCCCACCACCAGCTCTGTGGCGGCAGCAGCTGCACGCACACCTTGGGCACAGCAGGGAAGGGTCCTGGGGAAGCACAACCCCAGCCCCTTCCCTGCCATGTGTCCAGAGATGTGTACACAGCCACTGCTCCCACAGAGCCCAGCTGGGCTCCAGACCCCAGTGCAGCTGTTTGCAGCCTCCTAGCTGCCTGCCACAGCCAGCCTGGGCGCTGGGCAGCTGCAGCAGGCAGGCTGCAAACAGCTCTGCCAGGGTCCAGAGCCCTGGCACTGGCTCCATGGCAGCAGCAGCGGCACACATACCTCAGAGAGCATGGCTGGGACGATGCAGGGGTTGTACTGCCCCAAGCCTATTGCCCATTATGTACCAAGGCACACATACTTGCAGCCACTGCCACCATGAAGCCAGTGCCAGGGCAAACTCAGAGCCTGAGCCAGCTGTGGTGTACAAACAAAACAGTCTTGTGTGCCATGCTCTGGCATGTGTGCCGGGGGTTGCTGACCCCTGCTCTAGATGTTTGATTAGAATAGATCAGGTGGTGAGACAGGTTGCATTAGCAGAACAGTGGATAGTTGGAGCATTTGTGTGGGCGTCTAATGGCAGTATCATTCAGCAATTAAAGATAACACCTTCTGTTCATGTTGCAGCGAAGCTGAAGGCTCTTTCCATCCCCCCCCCAAAAAATGTGGGGATTTTCACATGATTACATGCATCCTACAGCCAAAGGTCTTTCATCTTGACCAGGGAACAGGCTTGTGGTGTCATGCTTCCATGGAGGCAAAAACCTAAAAAAAAATTTGAAGGTCCCAAGTTAAAAACTCTACATAATGATTACATTATAGCTCAAAGTCAAATGAGTATGTCAACCCAACACAAAGAAATGTTAAGCCGTAAGAACGCTTGAGAACACTCAGAACAAAACCAAACCATTTGAAGTGTTTGTCCCCGAGGTGCAAGCTTGCTAGTACTGTACAACTGCTCTTTAATATCTGAAACCTTAAAACTACAAAATCAGAACAGTTGCATTTATTTAGTCAAATTTAGATTTAGTATGGATTGAAGTGACTCCCTTTCAATCCTAAAAGTATTTTTGGTAGAAATGTTCAACCACACAATATAAGAAATTAAGGATTTTTTTTCCCTCCATGAACATCTAAATTTTTCCATTATACCTAATCATTTTTATTCAATAAATCACGACATGTCTAATACAAAATGATCTATTTTTCTTTCATTACATGCTAACCTTTGAGAACATTCAGTTTTGTTGTTCAGGGATTGTTTTCATTATGCTTAATGCCCAAGATTCCTTTCCTGTTCCCATTTTAGACTCTGAACACAAGTCCATAGGGTATGCACACCATCCACTCTCAGACCAGTAGCTTCAGACTTTCTTGGAACCTTTAGCTGATGTTTAACCAAGTCGGAAGGTGGAGCTAAGACTCATTCCTCCTTAAAGGCCGAGTGTACTTCCACTGCACCAAGCCCTATCCTGTCCAGACACAGCCTGTCCTGATGAGTGGCACACAACTCAGCATGCTGAATCCAGCCATTGAGTGGCCCTGAGCGTTAGCCACACTATGTGCCAGTGCAATCTAATATGCACATCCACATCATCAGGCCTGAAGGTCTCCCCCAATCTGGAAATTTAGTAGCAGGGGAGCAACAATTAAGGCTGCCATGTTTCCCCATCCTGCAGACAAAATGACAATGTGGCCTCATGAGTCAGATCTGCCTGTGGGCCAAAAGTTGAACACCACTGTATTAGAAGACCAGCTACAAAGAAACCATCTGTTCTGATTTCTTTGTTTTAAACAAAGAGCACAAATTCCATTCCCTTCATGGAGTGCTCCCATCCCCGCTGCTTTGCACAAGTCCATTGGTCCACCTGGCACATCCTGCTGGAGCCTGGTATCAGTGGCAGCCAGCAAAACATGCTGGGCAACCTAGGGAATGGGCAGCAGGGATGGGAGTGCTCCACAGAAGGAAGGATTGGACCCTAATACCCAACACAAGCCCCCTGGGCCATGGGCGACTGGTGCCTCCTGAGTTTGGGCGGGGGAGAGGGGAAGGGAAGAAGTCCCCTGCAGCTGATCATACCCACTTGGGGGCAGGCCCCATGGCCAAATCTCACAAGTGGCAGCAACGTGCACCACTGGCAATTCTGAGACAGCCCCCACTCCCTGGCCGGTGCTCTCAACGGGGGCACTAGCACTCTTGCCTGCCTCCCCACCCCCCACTGCCAGGGAACGCCGCTTATGAGATTGGCCATGGACCCCGCCCCAGGTCAGTGTGATCAGCTTCAGGGGACTTCCTTCCTTCCCCCCTCCCAAACTCAGGAGGATCTCGGGGGTGCGCATCCCCTACGTGTTGCTACTGCCCTGGGCTGCCTGGTACATCCCACTGGAGCCCAGTCAACAGCAGCAGCTGGCAAGACGTACTGGGAAACCTCGGAGGCTTGTGCCGAGAGGCAGGGCACAATCTTTCTTTCTTTGGAGCTGGTCCAGCCAGGCAGGGATGGGAAAACCCCCCTCCCACCCAGCTCTGATCCTCCCCAGAAGGCAAGATGCCAGCGCAGGACCTCAGTGGGGCCATCCCCAGCTCAGCCAGAGGAGACAGCACAGCTGAGGCTAGCCCACCTGCCCTGCAAGGGAGGTTTGCAAGGGGCTCTAATGCATCCTGGGATGCTGGGGGACTAGGACATAACTTGAATCAGGATCCGAGACAGAAGTTCCATAAACCAGTTTGACCTAAATCAGTTAAGCCTGATACTACATCCATCCAAGTTTATCTTAAACCAGTTTTGAACATTTGGAAACAGTATGTGCGTGCAACTTCTAGGCTAGTCACTTCAGCTAGGGACAGAAGTAACACAGTTATGATGTTTTTCCATTAAAGGCTGCTGCTAGAATCCTGAGGAATATACAGGGAAGAGACTGCAACTCAAACTGGAACATCTCTTACTTTAGATTTGGGTTCATTAGGAAATTATACTAGACGGTGACAATGAGGATGTATTAGGACATCACAAACAAGCGTCCTGAAGCTCCAACCTACAGAGCAAGAAAAAATAAAAGGAAAAGCAATCTAAACTTCCTTGCCATTCAGGTCCTCTCTCTCCAGCCACTTTAAGATTTAAATTAACATTTTTACACGTACAGGCAGTCCTCGGACTTACGACAAGATGCGGTTTTCAGGAACCAATTATAAGTCGAAATGTTGCAACTCTGAACCAATTTTCTCATAAGAAACAATGATGTTATAAATGGGGGATTGGTTCCCAAACCAAGGTCTGATACCCTATTTTCACCAAAAATACCCCAGAATTTTGTACTCGATCAATTATAGATGAGTAATATAGCTACATTAATGTATTTATATTGTAAATAGCAATCATATTGATTTGGAAGAACTTCTTTGAGGCGACTTTGCTGGAATTTTTGAAGGGTTCTTCGCCGGAGTCTTCTCAGGAGTCTTGGCTGCAGGTTTTTCTGGAGTCTTGTCTGCTTTCTTAAAGAAAGTGTCCAAGGAAGTTTGGACAGATGTTCTCCAGGGAGATAAGCGATGCAGCAAAACTTGTTCACTGGTGTGGCGTCACATTGGATCAAGCGTTGTGAAGTTGAAACTAACGTCATAAAGTTAAAACAGGATGTCAATTTAGAAACGTAAGTGCGAAACTTTGCAACTCGAAACGCCGTAAGCAGAGGACTGCCTGTAATCCAAAAAGCAGAAGTGGATGCATTCTGAAACTGCTCTCCACTTAAATATGTTAAAGATCTAGCTACTATGCAAAGGGACTTTTTTGTTTTTTCTTCTTCTGGGGAGGGGGGGAAATGGCACAGATCTTAAGTGCCTGTCTAGTTAGTTTACACCTTTGCTGAACCAAGCAAGGCACAGATCTTAAAACGTAGATTGGATATACAAAAATCTCACTGAAAGTGCGACCAAAAAATAAGTATTTTTGACACTTTCTAAACTTCTTTCTTCAAGATACCAAGTTTGTTGCATGTTTCTTCCCCTCCCACCGAACCCCAATAAGAAGGTAAGAGACAGCATTAAGAACTTTAAGAGCATGCTAAATTTTCAAATGTAGAAGGACAAATTGGACAACTTTTTTTTTTTTTTTTTAAGGACATTTTTATTTAGGTTTAATATTATCCAGCTATTAGAAAAGTTGCAGAAATCCATATTACCCCGCAACAGAACTGAATATCTGGCCTCATACTGGACCAAACAAAATAAAACCACCCACAGTAGGAACAGCATCTTAGTACTGTACTCGCTGTAATCTTGGGAGAGGTTTCTGCATTTTCATACCACACAGGCTGCATTATAGACAGTTTTGTGATAGGTCCTCATTTCATAGGCCTGCACTTACTATTTTAAATTCCTTACTTTTCCGCAGGCATAGCCCTGCCTTGCCATCTTAAATTTCTCTAACTTTTCCTCAGTTTAACATCATATATCTGAATCATCAGGCTACGCAGCCAGAGGACCGTAACTGTTTTCCCCTATAGCTGGGGTGTTCACTACCCCCACTCCAGGCAACTGTGGGGCTCCACACAGACCAATCTGCAATAGCAGGGCAAGCAGAAGCAGCAACAGTGCAAGAATTACCATATTTATCCAATTCTAAGACTAGATCCCCACATTTAACATGGG
>NW_005842215.1:468471-471252 GCF_000455745.1 Alligator sinensis
TGCTGTGGCTCAGCCTCCAGCCCCTACCCAGGATGAGGGCTGTAACTGCAGCTGCTGCCTGCCCACGCACCCACTCTACTTCTTCTTACCTCCACCATTTCCTTCTTTCCTCCCCTCTGCGCCCCCCTCCAACTTCCCCTCCATGCAGCCTCTGCTCCCCTACCTGCCCCTTCCCCTCCTCCACATTACCCTTGCTCCACAACAGCAGGCTCCCTGCACGTTGCAACCTGGGGCACTGAGCCTGGCCCCAGACCAGCCCTGTAGCAGTGCCACACAGCTTGCACAGCTCCTACAGGGCCCAGCTGGAGCTATGCTAACTGCCCCAGGTAAAAGCCAGGATGGGGCCTGCCAGCAAGGAGCAGAGGATGGCGGGGGGGGTGAGGGAGCAAAGGCTGGGGGAAAGGAAGGACTCCAGACTGGGGACAGGGCAGCAGGCAGGGGCAGAGGTGACAGGAAGGTGGGCACAAGTAGGGGGCAAGCTGCTTGACCGCCTTACACCATCTGCCTTCCCCAGTGCAGCAGTGGGAGGGATGAATTAAAAAAAAAAACAAACACAAACCAGAAACACCACAATAATTAAATTCCATACATAGACAAATAACAAAAATCTATATATGGAAAACATATACATTTTAATTATTTGGGGGTGGGGGGGAAATCAGATTATATTCAGGGTCATCTTATATTTGAGCAAAAACGATAATACCAAAGTATGTACCCTGGATTTTGGCATGAGGCCCCACCCCTGCTCAAAGTACCCCCTAATTATTCTAGACAAGTACTCTCCTTTCCCTTCATAAACCTGGAGTGTAACAATCAGGAGTTGGTGCCATAGTGCAGGATTTGGCTTCCTGGACCACAACCCACACTTCCTGGCAAGGGACTTCCTGGGGCGCAATGGACTTCACCTCTTGGCGAAAGGTAAAAGTCTTTGCTCCAACTGATCTCCTACTGGTTGGCTGATCTCCTATGTCGGGCTTGAAACTAGATCAGATGGGGGACGGGGAGACAGAAGGAGAACATCAGGAACCTGCAATCCATGGGACGTCCAGCAGTACAGCACAGGTAAGTAATAAGGGGCCCATTGGGCATCAGAGCCGGGGGGCAACAAAGGCACCAGTCACAGGGCTCAAGTGCCTATACACTAATGCTAGGAGCATGGGGAGCAAGCAGGATGAACTAGCACTCCTGCTTGCAGAAAACACTTACAACTTAGTAGGGTTAACATAAACCTGGTGGGACTCTACCCACAACTGGGCGGTACACATTGAGGGCTATAAGCTGTACAGAAAGGATAGAGTGGGGAGGAGAGGGGTGTCACAACCCAAAGGGTGTGATTTTTGTTTTTGTGTGCTTTGGCACTGCTAAATTGTTCCCGCTAAATTACAGCTTCTTTGCACGGTGGAGTTTTCTGCTGCAAAAGAGAACCCCGGTGCAAGGGAGAATTTCCCGGCAATTTGAAGCTTTCTTTGCAGGGTGCATTTCTTTGTTGCAGCACAGAAATGCTCACTGCAAAGAGTTCCCACCATTTGTATGCTAATTCGAGTCCCATTATTGGCCAGTTCTAAATTATTCACACGTGGCGGCTAGTGATTGGCTTGCTAGCCGTATAAAAGGCTTGAGTGGTTTCCGCCCAAGTTGGAGGACTCCACGAACACCGGGAGGAGGAGACTTCACGCTGTGTGAAGATCTCTAAGCGCTGCGGATCCTTACGGACCCAGTGCATTTAAAGCAGGCAACAGAGGTCTGATCACCAGACTCTAGCAAACTTCGTGTGGATGAGTGAGCAGAAGGACCCACGGAGCCTAGCAAACTTCGTGTGAGTTTATTCAGAGCTCTTTCGGACAAGTACTTTCTTCGGTTGACATGACAGGCTTGCGTGTTTAGAGCCTTCAGCCAGATTGGGCTAGAGTTCACGAGTTTAGAACTCTTGTC
Source organism: Alligator sinensis (assembly GCF_000455745.1). Classification (NCBI taxonomy): domain Eukaryota; kingdom Metazoa; phylum Chordata; order Crocodylia; family Alligatoridae; genus Alligator; species Alligator sinensis. The sequence continues at coordinate 470,407 of NW_005842215.1, forward strand.
CACCTCTCTTCTTTCCTGTCTGTAACCGCAACTCAAGCAAGTTTTCCAGCCTACACCACTGCCATCTCGGTGTAAGTAAACAATCTTTAAAACTACCGCTAAGCATTTGTGCCTAATTCCAGCTCGTCGCCCTCCCTCTCTGATCCAGCGTGCCCGGGCTACTGGCCACAGCCCGCGTGCAGCACGAAAAAGGGCTCGGGTTGCTCCCGGCCCGCACAAGGGGGAGGGGTTGTGCTCTATGTCAAGGAGTGTTATACATCAACCCTTATCAAAATGGAATCGGAGGAGGACAAAGTAGAAGGACTGTGGGTTAGGATACATGGAGGTCAAGGGGAAAGGGATTTGGTGGTAGGGGTCTGCTACAGACCCCCACACCAAGGGGAAGAACTAGATTTGGAACTCGAGGCAGTTCTCAGAGACAATAAAAGACTAGGGAAGTGGTCGTCATGGGGGACCTAAACTACCCAGACATCTGCTGGGAGACAAAGACAGCAAATTCCCACCGTTTACGCACGTTCCTATCCTGTGTACAGGACCTCCACCTGACACAGGAGGTACATGGTCCTACTAGGGGGGAAGGCCTTACTGGACCTGGTATTGGCAACGGGAGATGATATGGTAGGGGACCTACAGATCAGTGGTCACCTGGGGGACAGTGAGCACCAAATAATAGAATTCATCATAAGGTGTATAGTGGGAAAGGTAATTAGTAGGGTGGAAGTGCTAGACTTTAGGAAGGCTGACTTCAGCTAGCTCAGGCGTTTAGTCAATGACGCACTGCAGAGTAAGAGATTTGGTGAGATGGGAGCCCAGAAAGGGTGGCTGTGCCTTAAGGAAGCGATCCTT
>NW_005842215.1:473072-478660 GCF_000455745.1 Alligator sinensis
TATGCAGGGGGTTGGACTCGATGATCTATTGAGGTCCCTTCCAACCCTAACATCTATGAACCAATCTGTTTTAAAAAAAGTTAATATCATTTTTGTAAAATAAACCTAAAGACAAAAAAAACCAAAAAAACAAAAAACAAAAAACAAAAACAAAAAAAAACACACACACATCAAAAGCTGTGAACTCCACCCAGAGTACTGCAAGCACTTACTCTAGACTCATTCAAAAGGCACTTGGATGCCCATCTTGCTGGGATCATTTGACCCTAGCAGACTTCCTGCTTATGGCAGGGGGGCTAGACTTCATCTTGCAAGGTCCCTTCCAGCCCCCCATAATTTATGAAATCTGCGAAACCAAGTTATCTAGCTCATGTTTTATGAACATAGATTTGGTCTTATGACACCTTTTTGCTTCTTTCCCCATTCAAAACATCTTCACCTTCTTATACTAATGAAAGGAATACTTAAACCTTGTATACCTCAACTTAAGTTCTTAGTTGGTAGCCCTGGGCTCACTTCTTGCAGAATCAATTTTAGAAAAAGCAAGATTTAATGCCAATTTTGCCAATCAAAGCTTGTAGCAAGATGTTCAGTTTATTAATACTTTTAGGATGCAAGTTTTAAAAACCACTGCTTTAAAAAATGTGGATGGATTTGCTACCTCTGACCTGTCTCATTTTTCCCACCCCTATTTGAACTCTTAAGAAGCTAACATTCAGCCCAAGATTTAAAGTTACTCTGTAGTGCCTGGTGTGGGCAACTTCACCCATGCTTCAAATACAGATTTCTCTCACATAAGGAAGGATAACTACCTTATTTAAAAAAGAAAATCAGATTTTTTTTTGTTTATACCATTATTCAAGTACAGACATCAAATTTACCATTGTTGCATTTTAGACTGTCTAGTGGTCTTCTAAGCAGGTCAATGGCACTTATTTGGATTTAAGGCAACTATATACTTCTTGTGAGGTAAGTATGTAAGGCAACTATATACAGCAAGAGCTGTGTTAACCGGCACTTTATTAGCTGGAAAACTCTACTAACTGGCATTCGACGGACACGGCAAAAGCAAAACCAGAAGTACCACTGCCAGGGGACTTCCAGTTTTGCCACCGCGAGCTGAGTTTTTCTTTGTCACTTCTTTGGTCCACAGCCCAGGGCAAAGCAGCCTGCACAGGGCTCCCCCTCCCCGTCCCCGGCGCACAGTTGATTAACCGGCATAGCTGATCAACCAGCAACCCTCATTCCCGGGGGATGCCGGATAACAGAGCTTTTACTGTACTTTTTGCATTTTGTAGATACTGAGCTTACATTTTTATGAAGCTGGAATGACAATACTTGGAAGTACAAATCAAGAATGTTTTTGTATTTAGTTTTTCTTTTACTGAAAACAAAGTACTATTCAACAACTTAGTAAAAGCATATTTTACTTCCATCACTTCCCACGCTATAAATCTGTGGTCACAATCCCTGGAATTCATGACATTAAATAGGTTAACTGGAAGCACCCATGATCTTTAAAGACCAAGATGCTGGAAGATCTAGGTCAGAGGCTGGCAACCTTTTACCAATGGCAGATTACCGCTTGCAATCCAGCCACCAAGGAGGCATAACTTGCAAGCCTTATTAGCCTCACACCCTCTGCTCCAGCTGCACCCATAAACAGTTTGCATCTCCTAATGGGTGAACAGACGGAAGCACATGAGGCCAACAAGGAGACCGTTTCAAGTCAGAATTAATCTCTTAATGGGCAGAAGCCTTTGGCTGCTAACCCCTGGTCAGATGGCATGCAAACTGCTCCAAGTACTGCTTCATGTGATCACTATGCACCATACTTTTGATTAGCCACATCAGACATGTTCAACATGTCTACACTGACTCAGCCTCTGGATTTTGGTGGGGAGAGCCAAACGTGCATGCTTGCTCCATGTACACTAAATCCAGAAACAGATGTAGCTATTTTAGTAGAACTGGGTGTACATCAATAAATTTTCCATCTGGGCTGCATGCACAGCATAGCTGTAAGGCAACTATATACGTGTGTTTCCAAATTCAGCATGTGTACTGTGCTTCATTTTGACACTCCCTAGTGCCCTGGCATGTTATAATTATGGGGAGATTAAGATGTTAATCTCACCTAAATTGTAACATACTACATGTATACCCCAAATTATGATGCCACAGCAGGGCAAACCTGGCCCAGAAAGTGTTCCACATATATTGTGGAACATCTTTATGGCTGGCTGCTATGGTGCCTTACTTTCAGCACATGGCATGAGTCAGATCCAGGGCTGCCCCATGCCAATCCAATGCTCGCTCAGCTGAGCATCTGGATCAGCTTGATCTGAAAATCTCAAAATGAGATTTTGGACTCAAAATGAAGCGATTTAAAAGCCTTGGTGGGCCAATCCCACTTCTCTGTATCCCCAGCTGTAAGACACTATGCATGACCCAGCTGGGCTGAAGGTGTGGTTTTTAAACCAAGGGCTGCTCTGTGAAAGTGAGTGCAGGAATTGGGCTCTCCTGAGTTTGGGACAAAGCCACATCTTGAGCAGGGAACAGCCCCAGCACCAGTGGTCATATGACTGGAATCAGAGGGAATGTTATGCTCCATCCCAAACATCACACATCCTGTCATGCACATGTGATATGGTATGGCAGGATGCATGGTTTGGGATGGGGCATAAAATTACTCAGATGCCAACTGCACCTTTAACTTCTGCCAAGGGCCCTAGTGAGGTTCAGACCATGCCTGTCACATTCCTAATACCCGACTAGTTGAACATAATTCTGTCAACCTATTTTATGGTCTAACTCCAAATTTCCTCAAAATTCCAACTACAAATTTAAACTCCAAAAATATTCCACCATGTATCAATTCCAAATTCCAAAAACAGCTAGAACACATGCAAGGAAAATTTAATAGTTAAATATATGGAAAACTTTGCACTCTTCAGACAGTTCTAATTGTAGCACTTTTCAGACACATATTGTTGTGTGTATAGCTTCTTTTAAAACTATGTAATTACTACCTAGTGGAGTCAGCAAAAGAGCTTTGCACCAGCATGCATGTTTTTATAATCTGTCACCCAGTCAGATTAGACAGAAACAGATATCTCGCTTCTCAAGCATTTTAATTTAGTTAATACCACAGAATGGTACTCTTGTATATATTTCAGCAATTTAATTTACAGCTATTGAAATTTACACAAGTAAATGAAGACCAAAGACGCCTTTGCTGCTTGAGTGGAAAAAAAGTGTGTGGAATTGAAGGAAATGGGATCCAACCAGAGATGCTCAGTTCAAGATTAACAGTTCCATTTCAGATTTACATTAATGTTAGGACAGGGAGACATGCTTTTACTATGAATTTCACAATGAAACATGCTCCTTACTGAGACAAGTCATGTGGATTTCATTAGGAATTGTATGTGTGATAGTTGCAGATCAGGCCATTTGTTAGCAACTTACAAATGCACAAACCACATATTTTAAAGAAACCTATAAAACAGGAAAAGGTTCTATTTAAATCATGGAGAACTGTACTTAAATATTTATCTGTTCAGATTATTTGACTTCACATTGTGAACAGTCAACTTTTGTTATTTTAATGGATATCTTGGTAAGTTAGCGTATTACATTGTTCACTCTTATCCAGACTGAAGTGTTTATCAGTATTAATAGGCAACCACTGATCCTCTGGATCACAGTCCATGCGTAAGCTGGCTAATCAGGTGCCTCATGAATCCATTTGTACAGAGTCCTGTGACCATCACACCAAGACCTTTGATGTGCACTCATGTCAAAGCAAGAATATGGAGGAGTGGAGGCTGCCCAAGACCTACCATCCCCTCTCCTGACCACTGAGACAGAATCCAAAAGCCACATTCAGTCTAGACGTTCAGTGCTTTGATGGCTACCTTGTGTAAATGTAGCTTCTGCCAGAGGGCAGCAAATAAGAACTACTGACAACTGCCTAATACCTCAGGAAGAGCGCGTTTCTTTCAGGGTAATGTCCCTTAGCCTTTGTCCAACCGAGGAGTACCCGCAAAGCAGTGAGGACCAGGGTTTTGAAGCACCCTATACCTGCCTTACTCTGGAGGTTACAACATTGTGGTATTTTATAGGAGCTACCCTACCACAAGTATCCCTACCACATGGCTACCAAACCCTCCGGCTGGATGCAGTTTACGGTCATATATATTATCAGCATTAAGCAACAGGAAAAAAAGAACAAATAGATGCAAGTGCATACAAAGAAGGGAAGAAAATATTGTCCAAAAAGATTTGATATTGCCTTGTAACATACCTTTTAAAAGATCCTTCCACACATCAGCAGGAGTGCAACTGCTGAAACCTCCTTAGCCTGACAAAGGGTTTTTGAACCCGAAAGCTTGCTTAATAACTATTCTCCAACTATTCGGGTTGGTCTAATAAAAGATATCAAATTCACCCAAGGAACCTTGTCTGCCTATGTCCTTAGACCAACACGGCTACAACCTAAACCCCAGGAAACTTTTGATGCACTCTAATATAAAATTAACACAAATATGTAGACAGCATCCTTCAATCTCCTTCTTGACCTCCTGAATCTTTTTTCTTCTTTCTATAGCTATACTTTTTGCAACTTAGCCCTCAACTCTACGAATGCTTATTCATAAGCCTACATTTACACAACATAGTAAACAAATTGAAGGTCCTGCTAACAAAAGGAGGTCCCTTATACACATGTAGAATTCAACTTAAGTGCCCCCAGAGTTTGCTGAAGAATTAGGACTTGAGCTCGTAACCGGAGATACCTTATTTGTGGTCAGTGAAACACCACGGGGACCTAAAGTTCTATAAAAACAAACAAATGAAAATATCTGGAGGCTGCAGAGTTAAGAAAAGACAAATGCCTTACTTCAAATATAGCACACCTATAGTATTCATTTTACAAAATGTAGAAGGTAAAATTTTAAATTTCAAATAGAATCAGTAACTTTCTGTGAATACGGTCAAATATACTTATACAGAACATTTCACACACATACACCCCCATCCCTCCACACCCCCCAAACAAGACAGGAGGCAACAGATGGCACCTTTATTTCTAACACTTCCTAGGACTTTAGATTTTAAACCGTCCTGATATACTCAAGTACTCCTGAAATACTCAAATACTTTTTCATGATCAAGAAAAAGAAAGACATTTTAAAAATAGGGGTGCACTGATAGAGATTTTGGAAGCCAATACTGATTGCCAATTTTTAAGGAGCCATATTGGCCAATACCGATCTGATTTCCAATACAGCTGCATGCTGTGGTGGAAGGGGAGGGAGGAGAGGAGGGGCATGGGGGGTGGGGAAATGAAGGCCCCTGCCATTTTCATGATCAAGAAAAAGAAAGACATTTTAAAAATAGGGGTGCACTGATAGAGATTTTGGAAGCCAATACTGATTGCCAATTTTTAAGGAGCCATATTGGCCAATACCGATCTGATTTCCAATACAGCTGCATGCTGTGGTGGAAGGGGAGGGAGGAGAGGAGGGGCATGGGGGGTGGGGAAATGAAGGCCCCTGCCATGAGTGAGTGGGGCAGGCCTGCCA
>NW_005842215.1:478670-481689 GCF_000455745.1 Alligator sinensis
AGCTGCAACCTGGGGCCAGGGTTGTGCCAGGTTTCCCAGTGGGGGCTGAGCCAGGAAGAGGGCTGCAGCCACCCCAAATTTTACCATAGCTCACATGTAGCCCCACTCCTAGTACCACTGCCGCCTGCCCCGAGCGGACCATGTCACTAAATGCTTAGACGCAGGAGTCAAGGTAGACGTCATCTACTTGGCCTTTAAGAAGGCCTTTGACATGGTATCCCATCTATTCTCAAATGCACTGAACGGCTGCGCCATAGGTGATTACACAGGCATGTGGGTGGCTAATTGCCTTAAGGGTCATACTTAGAGAGCAGTGGTGGATGGGTCGGTATCGACGTGGAAAGATGTGGATAGTGGGGTCCGCCAAGGCTCAGTCCTTGGGCTGGTGCTGTTCAATATCTTCATCAGTGACCTGGATGAGGGCGTGGAAAGCATTCTGTCCAAACTCACAGATGACACCAAACTATGGAGCGAAATAAACACACTGATGGGAAGAAACTGAATCCAGGCAGATCTGGACAGGTTAGAGAAGTGGGCAGAGAACAATAGGATGCAGTTCAACAAGGACAAGTACAAGGTGCTGCACCTCAGGAGAGGGAATTACCAGCACACCTATAGGCTGGGGGGTGACCTTCTCAGCAGCACAGCAGCAGAAAGAGATCAAGTCATTGACTTCAAGATGAATATGAGTTGTCAATGACAATCAGCAGAGCTAGCCACACTGTCATGCATTAGTAGGTGCATCATGAACAGGTCCAAGGAGGTGATGCTTCCTCTGTGTGGCACTGGTCAGGCCACAGCTGGAATACTGCATCCAATTCTGGGCGCCGCAATTCAAGAAGGATGTGGACACCCTGAGAGGGTCCAGAGAAGGGCCACTCGTATGGCTAGAGGCCTGCAGAGAAGGCCCTATGAGGAAAGGCTGAGGGACCTGGACTTTTTCAGCCTCCACAAGAGACGGCTGAGGGGTAATCTTGTGGCAGTATACAAATTCACCAGGGGTGACAGCAGGGAATAGGAGATGCTCTGTTTACCAGGGCACCCCTTGGAATAACCAGACAACAGCCACAAGCCGACAGAGGTTTAGGCTGGACACCAGAAGGAACTTCTTCACAGCTAGGGTTGCAAGAATCTGGAACGGGCTCCCCTACCTTGGGGGTCTTCAAGAGACTGGATAAGCACCTGGCTGGGGTCACATGACCCCAGCACTTTTTCCTGCCACAGGCAGGGGATCGGGCTCAATGATCCAGATCCTATTTCTGACCCTAGCATCTATGAACCCTTTCCCCCGCTACACCCGATATGCCAGGAAGAGCCCAGCGCAGCTGCAGCCTGCCCTGCCCTGCCACCACGCAGACCTGGAGGCACAAGCCCCCCCCGCATGCCCTCCCAGGGTACAGTGGCAGGAGCCACCCCCCCCGGACAAGCCGCGGTTCTGTCCCATGCCCTGCCCCGGATGAGCAGCACCTGCCCCTGTCCCACTCCCTCCATCACCGCAGGGAGCAATGATCTACCCCCTTCATGCCCCTTCCCTCCCCCCTCCCCTTCTACCACAATAGACTTACCAACTGCACACAGCTCTCCAAGCTGCCGGGCTGTGCTCCTCACTGCCTGCATGCTGCACTGCAGCTGCATGCATGCACAGCCATTTAAAAATCGGCCAAATTTAAAAAAAAGAAGAAAAAAAATTGGCCACCTCAGTCCAATTTACAATACAATCAATTTTCATTATTGGTACCAATCCAAAGCAGACTGATGTATCAGTGCACCTCTATTTAAATATTCATTTTCTTTTTAGTTACAGCTACTAAACAGCTTTTTTTTAAAAAGAAAATTAAGGTCCCCTTCTCTATACATAGAAATACAGATTTTGTATATACAGATATACCAAAAAAAAAAAAAAAAAAAATCTGTATATATCCCTGCCCCTTCTCCCTCACCGCCTGAGAAACATTTGTTTGTTTGATAGAGCTTTAATTCTTCACTGACTACCATGAATACTGTGAGTGAGAGATCTTTTTTCTTAATTAAAAAAAAAAAAAAAAAAAGTGTTTTTGTAGTAATCATGGCTTAGTTGCAACTAAAAAGAAAATGCATATTTAAAGTTTCTTCCTTTTGCTTGCTAACCAATTCAGTATTCCAGGAAGGTTTAAAATCTAAAGTCTTATGAACTATTACAAAAAAAGTTGTCATCTGTTGCCCACTGTCTTGTTCAGGACTTTAGATTTTAAAGTCCTATGACTAGATGTGCATGCAAGTGTAGATAGGTAGATAATTCAAATTGATCTACACTTGCATGCACATCTATATCTATCTACCTACACTTGTTAGCATCCTGTATATGTGCATGCATCAATCAACTAATTCATGTGTGGCTTCCAAATTGTTTAGTGTCAGTTATTTGACCTTCACTCAAGAAAAAATTACTTTTGCAGCTCTGCAATGAAGTGACCTTTAAATGACAATATCATGGATTCCAGGTTCACTGTCTCCCAATTACAGTGAGCACATGTACTAGGAATTAAGTTGAAAGGGGGAAATAAATCCCTTGAAACTCAGAAGATCCAAAACACAAACAAGGTTCTCTAGTTTTCCTGCACTGTCACCTAATAAAATCTCTACAATCTGAGTCATTGCCTTCAGCTGTATATAGTAACTTTTAACTGGACATTATATATAATCAGAATTATTTACCATGTCCAGTTAAAAGTTATTACATACAGATAGATAGATAGATAGATAGATAGATATAGTTTCCTTATTTTCATATTACAGAAAATAAGATTAATTAATACATTTTAATTAATAAGTGAAATGCCTTAGTCGGTCTATCCATAATGCTTTATTAACACTCTGATTGCCTGTTTCAGCAGCCAATCAGAGTACAAATAAAGTGACAGCAGGCAACGGAGTGCCACCATAATGGCGAGGACAGAGAGGAAGGGGGAGGGGACCCAGACCAGTACAGCTGAGCCACAGTCTACGAAGGAGGCTGTGGCAGCGCCGGGGGTGGGGGGGG
>NW_005842215.1:481748-482629 GCF_000455745.1 Alligator sinensis
GGGGGCGCGGCCCTGGCTCCGAAGCGGCGGGGGTGAGGGTGGAAGGAGCGAGTCTGGCCCTGGGCCTCAGTCCCCAACCACCCCCAGGCAGGCGGTGGCAATGGGGCGGATGGGTCAGCAGTGCTGGACCTAGACCCCCGTCCCTGCAGGCAACAGCAAGGGAGCAGACAGAGGGGGGTGGGGCCACCAGTGCTCACCCCCATCTACCCTGTTCCCCGCAGGCCACGAAAGCAGAGCAGACAAATGGGGGGGCAAGGCCAGCACCGCTGGCCATGCTCTCCCGGCCCTGCAGGAGGTGGCAATGGAGCAGACAGGAGTGGGGAGGCTAGGACAGCCCCGGGCTCTGAGGCTGGGGGGGGGGGGGGAAGGGGGGGGAAGAAGGGGAGCAGGCCTGGCCCTGAAGGGGGGGCAGGGCCAGACGCAGGCCTCTGTCCCCAGCCGCCCCCCGGTCCCTGCCCTTCATTCTTGACAAGCAATTGGCTAGTCGTCCCATAGAATCACTTCTCATGGTAGAAATGCACAAACTGAACTGAAGAATGCACTGCATTTAAAAAAAGTGTGGCCATGTCTGTCCTAGTCATACAGCTGATCCAAGGAAAATATTACCCACAAAAATCCTTGCCTCTCACAAACTGAACCTGGTTAGTTTGCATTCAATTCAAACTTGATCTTCTTGGCCAAAACATAATTTAAAATGCTTACTGCATCACTTCAGGTTTTCCCACCACAAATACCGGTAGAAGATGTTAAGCTCTTCTGCTGATGTAATTTCACATTTAAAAAGTTACATCATAAGTATCTACAAATAAGCAGCATACATTGCATGCACCCCAAAGAGATCACCTGACAATAAAGCATTCAGACTACACAATGATTCCTGC
>NW_005842215.1:482663-505825 GCF_000455745.1 Alligator sinensis
TGAGTTAACATAACTAAATAAAGAAGTCAAATTAAATATTTTTACAAGTTCTCCCAATGACATCTGGCATTTTATATATATGAAATCCAAGATATTGGCAATTGCATATCTTGTAATATATTTCATCTTGCATTTCATACATTACAAAGAATTTGTAATATATATTTGCAGTCTCAGCCTCATGAAAATTTGTCATGACAAGAGAGGTACCCTCATATGCCTTCTAAACTATCAAGTTCTTAAAAAGATAATTCTGGGATTGTCATGGAAAAAGACAATCTTTGGGCTTATTTTATTAAAGGAGGACTAGAGAAGTAGTTAAAAAAAATTATATTTTTTATATATATATATATATATATATAATATTGCAGTTTTTTAAGTAAAAACAAATGCCTGAAAAGCTCAATAAAATGTCTCTTCACAATGCATTTGAAAGGAAATTTAATGTAGCAGTTCAAGTTCAGTTAACAAGATCACCAAGCACTTGGTATCGCTCTCTCATTGCTTGCTTTGGGGGACAATGCCAGGTCCTTCTGACCTATGCCATGGGGGGAGAGGGGAAAGGGGGTTGCATAGCCTTATGCCCAAACCAATTTAGGCATTTCCATCTTGGATTTCACCTTCACTGAAAATGTAACAAGGTGTCCTAAGTCAGGCACTTCACTGTTTGCACAAGATTTCTTTAACAAATGCTTATGCCAATTCTTAGCTTAACTGATGAACATTAATTTGTGCCGCAGGATCTTGTCACCCTAGGGAATGTTCCATTCACTGAACTCCAAAACCTACTTCTCAGAGAAGGGGAGCAAGTAACAGTCTGTATGCTGGAAAAGTTGACTTCCCATTTAGAGTTTTAGGCTGGACCACATGCTAGATCAGACCTCTACAGGCCGGATCAAACCTTTCTTCAGCCGGATCTGGCCCATGGGTCACAGGTTGGCCTCTGCCCCAAGAAACTGCTGTCTTCTTTCTCTAATGTAGCAGTTCTCTCCAATTCAGCTTCCTGGCTGAAAATCAGAGACTGCAACTACTGCATGATGATCAAACAATCTCCCTTGCAATAAAAAGGATAAACCAAAGACTTTCTTGACTTGTCACCAATTCTGCCAACAACTTTCCTAACAGTTCTCATGATTTTATTTGTTTTTGAAGTACAAGACAAGATGTCAGGAACTCTAAGCTTGCTTGTTCACTTCCCAGTCAAATGCCTACAGAAGGCCACTATGATCTGTTCATATTTGTTCAGAAAAATTCCTAGGCAACAGATACTGTTACATTTGACAGAAATGAACCTAACTTGCTTGTCCAACCTAGAGCACCTGGGTTAAGTCTAAGAAATGAAGAACAGCTTCAATTCCTTAGACTGAAGACTCACACAGAAGACCATGAATCCTCTTTGGTAAAATAGGATCAGAAGCAGTTCTTCTCCATCCAAATTTCTCCCTTCTGGGGATTAGGATTTTCTGTAGATTCTCTTACAGTAGCCTCAAGCAAAACTCACCTTAAAACACAAATCCCCAAAACAACTTACTTCATGTTTTTTCTTTTAGTTTTCCTAATTCAGTGATTCTCAACCAGGTACCACACCACCTTGGGGTGCTATCAGATCTTTTTAAGGGTGTCAAAAGGTCTCACGCTGCTACGTGTGCAGATAATTAGCACTTAGGTGTTCAAACACCTACCCAATTCACAATACAAACCCAGTGATTTCATTTAGGAAATAGAAATAATTGTAGTCTTTCTGAATTCTGTGCAACAAGAATTGCTTTATTATTTTTCTGAAATCAAAACAAGTGTAAAATATGTAATGGCACTTTAAAGACTGCATTGAGTCTAACACGGGCTGTGTTGACACTAATGGAGGTTGAGAAGCATTTACCTAATTAAATACAGAAGGGAACACTAGGGCTAAATATTCTTCCCCGCTCTCTGGATATAGCTGGTGGTATTTCAGGACAATAACATTTACCCATGAGCAGCTCCTCTCGTCCTTATGGACGAGCCTCATATTCTATGTTACTCAAGTTCTGATAGCAATGTCTCACATGTATAACAATTCATAAGTATTAATACTAGAGGTGCACAGATACATCAGTCCTTATTGTATCGGCACTGATAAAAGGAAAAATTGACAAAACCAGCAATCGGCTTTTTTTGGCTGATGTGATTGATAATGTCGCCGATAAATGCCATGTGCACGCACATGGCTGCAGCATGCACACAGCCAGAAATGCAGCCTGGCAGCTTGGAGACCAGCGTTGAGCTGGTAAGTCTGTTGGGGGGAAAGGGACATGGGGGAGGGAAGGGGTAAATCAAGGCTTCTACAGTGAGAGAGGGAGCAGGGCTGGGGCAGAGGAAGGCACTGCCCAGCCAGGGTGGGGCAGGGTATGGGAAGAAGCTGGTAGCTCATCCAGGGGGCGCAAGGTGGCCCTCCAGCCCCAATCAGGCAGCAGCAGCAGCCCACCCTTGCTCTGCGTGCAGAATGGGGGGGGGGGGCACATGCCCCCCAGGCCTCCCCCATGGGCGTGCACAGCGGCCGAAGCCATCCCCCAACTGAGACACCAGCTCCATCTCAGCTGGGCAGCACCTGCCCCTGCCCTAGCTCCACTACCTCCCTCACCATGAGGGCTTCAATATGCCCTCACAATCCCCCTCCCCCCAACAGACTTACCTGCCAATCTTGGCTCTCTAAGCTGCCGGGCTGCATACTGGCAATCAGATTGGTATCAGCCAGATGGCTGGCCAATAATTGGCCATCAGTATCTGCCCAAAAAGATCTTTATTGGCGCACCCCTAATTAATACTTTAAGATATTTGCTTTCCAAATATAAGCATTTTGAAATTAACAGGACTCCAAATTAATAGTGCTCATAGGACACGGATTTAAAAAAAAGACACCTTGATAGGGTCTTCATTTCAGCATCACTTACTTACCTTCCAAACCGGGAGATCAGAAATCTGCATCTTCTACAATTGATGACATCATAGGCATCTCCCTGCATTATTCTGAACTGCTATGATGTATGATTTTTATTACAGGAAAGAACCTCTGAAAGGCTTAGTTATAATTTAAGCAGCATTGCTTTGTACATATTTTGTATAAAAATGTAAACTACTTAATTTTCAGTTCTACCTTATATGTGCCTAATTACTTGGAATATTAAAATTCACTGCTCTCATTTAAAAAGATGTATAAGCATGCAGTTCATATGAAGGTTAGGTGCTGAATGATGAAAATCAGAGTACAGGTTTCCCTCGCTTTATGCGGCTTCCGCATGTACAAATTCACTCTTATGCCATGACCCTTTTTCTACCAAAAATTAATTATATGCGAGGTAAATTCACTCTTATGCGATTGGTGTGGTGGAAGCCGAGTCAGCTGCTTTGTGTGGTGAATTGTAAGAGTGACATGCACCAAAATATACACTTCTGTATGGATCTGTGTTCCTCATTCATTGTCTGCAACATGTTCCTGTATTATGATAGTGCCCTGTGCTTGTGTGTACTGTCTGCTGTTTACGAGACAATTTTGGTACTCGTCAAAGAGATGGGTCTGGGGGTCACTACAGTCGAGATCTTGGAACGTATCCCTATTTGTTACATTGTAAAAAGTGGGTTCCCTTTATGCGAATTCAAGTTACGTGCCGTTTTACAGGAACACATGTACAGCATAAAGCAAGGGAAACCTGTATGGGGAAAAAATTTCAGTACTGCCAAATTTTTGGCTCACATTTGGAAGTCCAAAAGAACAAACCCCTTGAGTGCGATTGCCAAGTTCCCTCTGTGATATGTCTTTGGATGTACATTACACCTAACATCTATCAGTTTTAGGGAGTGTGAAATGTGTTTTACTCTTATGTCCAAATACAGTCCAGGCACTTTCTCTCACACACCAGCAGGTAAGACAACAGCATTTAAGACACCTTTACAAGAAGTCATTGCCAAAGTCAAGCCTTGCTATCTCTAATACTTTAAAATAAGGGGCGCTATTAGCGGGGCTCAACTGACTGACAACATGATTTTGGCTTTTTAAAGAGGACTGCTTTTCAAGGACCTGAAAAACTATATGCCAACTAAATTCAAATTATAGCCAGGGATGAAAGGTTATTATCCTATTCAACTGTGATAGTCACCCTTTAAAGTGGTTTAAAACAGCTTCAGAAAGAGAAACATTTAAAAACAAAAAACAAAACCCAATTTTCATTTACATACATCTACCTTCTTACAGGTGTTTCCCTCTTAAATGAAAAAATGTGGAAATTCTTGCAGCATGATAAAACATTCCAAAATAAAGCATAAGTAAAAAAAAAAAACCGGGGGGGGGGGGGGGGGGGGGGGGGGGGGGGAAGGTGTTTACAAACATCAAGCAGTTACCCCTTTGTAGTAAAACATTACCAGTATACACCATACCACTCGACATTAAAGCAACACAAATGTACTGCTACAATGGAGGCTGTTAAGCACTTCCTCACAATTTGTTTTCAGGGAGCTGAATCTCTACCATTAATCTTTTCATTGAATCAGAAACCAATTCACTCGAGTCAAAAAGAAAATGTTATTTAAAGGAATATTTCAAAGGAACAGAACTCTACCTTTACATAACTTATTTCAGGCACCTTTCACCAGTCTGGCATGGGGTTACAGGAGTGATGGTTTTCTTGTTTTAGAAAAGAAACCCACTCCCCTAAAATAAGAATAATCACCCCACCCACTATTAACACCCTACTCCTCTGATGTAAATGGTTAAATATAGCTAAGTGATATTACACCGCAATTTTGTAAATGAAATTAAAAATACATTAAGCATATAAACATTCAAAGGACACATAGAAAAGCAATATCATAATGTCCAATTAAATGTTTTGTTAGGAAAATGGGGATCAGGCATCCGATCAAAGGATTTTTAACAAGTCAGGGCCTAAGTTCTTTCACACACTTTTCCTCTTCTTTAATTGATAATTTTCATTTACATAACAAAGTAACAAGTCATAGTTTTATCTGGTATTAACTTCATACCCGTTTCTTTCCCAAACGTAAAGGAAAAGGCACTGCGTGTCCAAAAATGGGGTAGGAGGGAGTGCAAGTAAAAGAGTTTTTAGAAACTTAACAGCATCCCTTGAGATGCGTTTGCTTTCCTAACTCTCCTTTAAAATTTACCATCTGATAAGCAACTCTATTCTTTCTGTTCAAATATGCTTGTTTATTTTTAAATGGCAAGGGATTGTTCCCAAAACAATTCAAATGTATTCATTTTCTTATGTATGGAAGTTTCCTTGCAGGTGTCCTGGTAGACAGAACTTCAGACTAAAAGAGCATTTCTGTACTATTTTTTTTTTCCAGTTTTGGATTACATTAAAATCATTCTGATTTAGATCAATGTATTTTCTTGGCTTGTCAAAAAGTATGCTTATAGACACACACACTTAGAATTTAAGGGATATCTATCTATCTCAATTAACCCTTAAATTCTAAGTTTGCTTAACAGCACAAGGGTAGCACATTTAGCACACAGCATACATTCGGCAACTTCACGCAGTCCTTTTTTGGGCAAAGTCTGGGCATAACTTCAATGAAAAACCTGCAGTTACATTTGTGTTTCTAAATAAATCTCATAGTTATTTTTAGGCTGTTTCCAATCATTTTGGAAACCCACTCTCACTGAAGTGCAGTAAAACTGAATTGCAAGATACAGATGGACAACTTGGTAGTTTACACTAGAGTTGTTATACTCCAAAAGAGGTACCAGTATTTTCTGCGACACCTTTAAAGTACATCAGAGAATACTCTCTTGACAACTGTTGCAGGAGTAGAAAAAAAAATTAACAGAAAAATCTCATGGGCCACTGCTATTTCTATGCTACGTGTCCCACAAATACACAAGCATACATTACATTTTTGTTCAGGAAAATAGGAAGTAGGGGACAGGATACTGGCTTTGTTGATCTGTCTTGCACAAAGCATCAGACAGGGTTGCCAATTCACACAGCATCAGCCAGCCAACCTTAGTTTTATTCCACTGTTCCTGTTACTGCAGGAAAGCGCGAGTGTCAGGGTAGCATAGGAAAATAGGGAATGACATATTTTGTTTTTTTCCCAGGTGCACACACAAATTAACATTAGCAACCCAATACATATATATCACTATCATAGAATTGTTAAAAGAGGAATAGTGAGAGCTAACGCCGTCCTTATCCACTGAAAGAGGGAGAGTAAAAGGAAAAATCAGAGCAGAGGGTCAGTTAAGGGCAACACAAGACGTTTGTTGAAATAATCATGGCACACTACCTTTAGGGCATAGTAAAAAAAAACCTTTTAAATTAGGCCAACCTTGACAACTAATGCCAAGTCTCCAACAGCTAGATTTATAGGTGAAATATTTCACTTGCGTACCCTTAACATTAAGAATACTAGACTTCAAAAAACAAAAACAAAAAAACAAGGCTTAGCATATTTCCTTCCATAGGCAATTACCTACAGCTCTGTTTCCTGACTGCTTAGTGTAATGGGGATACACACACAATAATCTGCCTTTTATTTTTTGGGGGGGAAAGAAAAGAGCCGCTACAAAAGCAGAGTTTTCCTCAAGTTGTGTCTATGCCCAAGCTTCTTTAGAAATACTACTTTATTTCTTTGTAGGTACCAAAATGGCCCGATACTCAAGAGTTCCTAAACGTGTAATTATGCTTGCCAGAGATTCACTGTAGAATAGTTTCTTTAAAAAAATCCAACAGAAAAGTTAGATTTCACCAAAAGATATTAATTATTACAAATATTATAAAGTAGAAACAAGGCTAAGTATCAAATGCAATGCACGATGTAAACCAATTATCAAATCCTTGTGCCGAAAGGAAATAGAATTTAGGCTATGCCTGTATTAGGAATACCTGAACAATCCAGCAAGTAGTTGTAGACACACGACAAAGATACCATTATACTATGATATACTGCTTCATCCCATGAGAGTAACTATATTGCAGGGTTAGGGAAGTTGTAGCAGTGAAGGAATGGGATGCATAGTGTCAGGCTAAATATGTAGTCAGCAGGGATCCTGGTTTTCTCCACAAAAAACAAAACAAAAAACCACCCACCCAATTTTCAGTTAAAAAAAAAAAACAAACACAAAACCAAATACTTTATCACGTAAAAATGTGGATTTTGGGGTGTAACCCAAAATCAATTTTTTCCCCATGATTTAAAATGAAACGCCACTAATATATAGATATGGCAGCGTTTCATTTTTTTTTTTAAATCCTCATTTTTCAATTTAAAATGAAACACCGCTAGATCTATATATTAGTGGTATTTCATTTTAAATCATGGGGGGAGAAAAAAAGAAAAAAGACTGAAGGTGATCTCTAACATCAAGACATACAAAAGTTTAAACACAATATTCATCCTTATCTATTTTTCAAAATGGCATGCTAGCTTTGATCACAACTAAGAGATAATATGTGTGAATTCAAGAATAATTATTTGGTCAAAGGTCATCATAATACATTTCTCATAGGGAAGCAGAGTTAAAGCTGTTTGGCCTATATTTTCATATTTCCTAACTTACAATGACTTAACCATGTAACCTCAGTGTTACAGTATTACTAAAGGCTTTCTTGCAATTAATTTGCTTTTTCCTTTTTCTTTTTTTTGGGGGGGGAGGGGGAAGGAAAACAGAGAACAATTTTTTTTTAAAAAGTTGCAAAGCTTTTAAAAATAAAGCCTGGCTAATTAACAGGCATGCTTAATATTGCACAATTTGCACAGTTTATGAACTATTAAAATGCTGATAAAACCCTCTCCTTTCTTTCAACCAAATAAAGACATTTGCTTTAAAACTTAAAAGCTTTTTTTTTCCTGCAGCACTTCAACACTTATCTATCTTTTTTTTAAACACACCAGCAAAGTTTTAAAATTCACTCATGCAATCAGCTTCTGGTTTCCTAGTAATAAAAAAAGTATTTCATATATACATAATAAAATCAACTGTAATAGGACAAATACTTAAAAGCTAAGTGACATCTTCAAGGAAGAAAAGTGTCATTATATGGGCAGCTGAAATCTAGGCCTTAGATATTCTAGTAAAATGTACTATCAGCATCTGACAAAAAAAACAAACAAGTAGGGACAAGAAACTAGCTACATAAAATTATATTTCATTGTGTTATAGGCAAAGATTGCCAAGATTATATAAGTACATCTAGCTAAGCATCCTTCAAGAGGGATCATCATCTTTCAAATAAAACTACCTTACTTAAAATGGTAAATTAGAAGTCAGGTAGGGAGGCAGCTAAAACATTTCACTAGCTATCAAATGAACTGCCAGTCTTGCTCAGTCTAATGGAAAACTTTCACTTAAAGTGGGTAATGGTCAATTCATTTACAAAAGTTCACACAGCAGTTTCTTGCTTTATTCATAGCTTTAGCTTCAGGAAAAATGGATAAGACTTGAAAGTATTTTAGAAGTGACATTAAGCAGTTTTATTATAGTATGCAGTCTTTCACCACATGAACTAGTATGATAGATTTCAAACTGTGTTGGATTTGTATCTGTTACGATACCAGAAGATACACCCACTCAGTTCTGTGAGAAACAGGAGAACGTGATGTGGTAGCAGACCACATAATCGGGGTTGGGAGTGGGGGGCAGGAGACTGGGAAAGCTAACACTGATGTTAGCTAACATTGATGGAGTTCAGCCTTCCCTTGTCACTCATCCTTGGGGCACTCCTGGATCCTCTGCTGCACCCAGACATTGAGATGACAGCAGAGGCTAGGAGGGCCTTTCAACAAACTACATCTGGTGAGAAGCCTATGACCTTTTCTTTCACATTCTGATCTGATCTGGTCACCATCATCTATGCCTTCATAACCTCAAAGCTAAAGCTAGTGCAATAGCCACCACACGATGCTGCCCTTGAAAACTGTCTGGAGGCTGTAACTGGTACAAAACACTGCAGCCTGCCTTCTGACAAAGTCCCTAAGAGCACATAATGCTAGGACTCCAGCATCTGCACTGGCTCCTAGTAGCTTTTTGGGTGCAATTCAAACAAGATGCTAGTTTTGACCTATAAAGCCCTAAATGGCCTGGGACCTTCATACCTAAAGCCCCACTGTGATCTTTAAAGTCAATTGAGAGCAACCTCCTGGACATACCTCAATATTTCAAAATCCACTTGGCAAAAATACATGTGGGAGGTCATTCACAGCAGTCACTCTTCACTTTGAACTCTCTCCCTCAGGTCCCACCAAGGCCTCAGCATAGACAGCTTTCAGAAGTGCTGGAAGACTTTTCTGTTTGGGCAGGAATTTAGCAACCATCACTAGGCCAAAAGGTTATTTAGTGGGTCTTTGCCTTAATTTTGTTTTATTTATTCTAGTTGGTCTTTTAATGTTCTGCTTCTCTTGCTGTAAGCTGTCCTAAGCCTTTGTTGGGAGAAGCAGCAGAAAGTCACTAGCAAACAAACAAAAATATTTCCATCAAATACGTACGTAGTATAAAGAGCAATACTCAATGCTCTTCCCCTTCATGACTGAAACTACCCTATGCCTGTAGAGATATTACCATTACTTAAGAGTTCATATAAATTAAGGTGAAGTGCCCCAATACTTTTTTTGTTTGTTTGTTTAAGAAATCTGCATTGTGCAGAAGTGAACAGGACTCTTGGTTCTATTTAGAGAAAAAATGCTGCTACTCTAGAGTTGCTTAAGCAAAATTCAGGGAAAAAAAAATAAAAAGGGGCCCCTTGATGGCTGAACAAGCAAACGGTAAGAAATATGCCAACAGGACAGAGTTTAGTAGTTTATAAGTTTGGTAGTTGGATTTTCATAATCACTTTATCAAGATGATGTCCATTGGGTCTTGTACAAAATAAATAAATAAATAAATTGAAGATGCTCTTGACAGTGCAACAGGAGCATTAAATACCTCCAATCCTCTTATTTGTGGACCACAACACATTAAAATTAAGGAGAAACTTAATTTAGCCCTCTGTTGGAAAGATAACTTTTCTAAACAGGTGTTTGGAGTAACTCAAAATACAGTACAGTACAATTCCCCTCCTGACCTCCAAAACTATTTGCTTTACAGTAGCACATGGAAGAGCCCTTCCATGCTAGGCACTGTACAAGCTGATAGAAAGCCAGACTTGCAACTTTCTTACACAAGTCTCCAACATTAGACTCATAGGGAAAGTCGAAAAAAAACAATAATTCTTTTCATCTCGTAAACTAAAAACTGTTTGCCTCTTCCACATTTCAAAAGAAGGGATTCTTAAGAGTGTGGCAGCCTTCAGAACCAGTTCACCTGCATCTGTTGCTAGCAAATTAATGTTAGTGCAGGAAAGCCTTTGAGAGAAAGAAACTTAACATACATTTCACAACAGTGGACAATACCCATAATCAAGGCATGAGGTGAAACCACCCGTAATCAAGACATGCACTGTTGCATATACAGAGGCCTTACTGGAAATTTACTGTTGCACCAGTGTTATGCAGTTTCAAAGTGAAAACCCTAGCATAGACAAGATTTTTTTTTTTTTTTTTTACTTCCCTGCTATCTAATGCTGCTCTGTTTGTATCATTAGTTAACGTGTTCACATCCTAGCAATAATTAGAGATAAGGGAAAGAGTAAAGACCTGCAGGTCTTTTTCAATCCACACACAAATTCCCCAGTTTCTGCTTTATGCTGACAGCTTCATGTTGCAAAATTGTTCTGAATTATTTCTACAGTTAGCGAGGCTTACTTTAAAGACAACACTCCAGGTCTTTCTGCTCTTACCCTTGTTAGTACCAAATGCTGTTGATACTTTTTTTAATATCAAAATGAAATACCCCTTTTGCCTCTTCCTCACCACAAAAATCATTTTTCATACAGTTAAGTACTGCTTGATGTTGCATCTTTACTAACCTCTTCAACAGAATTGAGTTGTCATGAAATCTGTCATTTCATTTTTTTTTTAATTGTAGACTTACACTTATTTTAATATACATCCATATTTGAAATGACAGCCTCTTCTATTTACTCCATATAACCATCCTGTAAATTTGTAGCTAAAGTGTTCATGAAAATATACCTACAAAATAAGATACGACTTATGCATTGGTGAGATTCACTCCATGAAAGTTAATGTTACATTTTGCCATAAATCAAATTTTTAATGCCTGAAACTGTGCATGCCAAAATAGTGTGGGTGTGCATAGAAATAAATTGGACAATAGGTACCATTTTCTAAATCGAAGCAAAAGTCCCATTTTTCAAGAAATAACTTGGAGTCTGGATACACAGCACATCTTACTTACTTTTTTTGTACTTGCATCTTTTTTCTACACAAACGAACATTTCTGTAGAATCTAACATGGACAGACATATGGGGCTGCTCAGCTACCTACATACAGTAGCACTACAGTGCATCATAGTGCTTTGCTGCTAGGTAGGAGGAAGCAAGTAGTAATCTGCTTATTTGAAACAAACTACCACGCTAAAATAAACTACAGACAAAAGACACACCTAAATCAGTTTACCTCTTATATTTGCACAGATAAAAATCTACACCAGATTCAAGTAGATTACACTGGTCTAAAGCTCTACTTTAATGCATCTGTTCCCCCTCCACTCCTTCCCCCTCTGGTGTAAATAATTTGTGTCCAAGAACCTGGACACATCTTTAGAAGTGATGTGGACACTTCTCCTCTCCCCTGCAAAAACACTCAGTCATAAAATACCTTTAAGTACATTTCTTAGAAAGGGAGATTACAAGAAAAAAAAAAACCATTATATATATAGAATTTATCTAAAAGTACAACAAGATTAAATTCTACTAAATGAGCACCAAGCTAGCAACACTGATAGTTAAAAGCCCATTTGCAACTGCTTATAGAGAACTTTGCCAATTTTGCTTACAGAACAATCTATTTGAGGCTGAAATCTTCCATGCCAGCAAGCTCCATCCCCACAGGGCTCTGGCACACTACTGGACTGCATGTCCAGCACCCCTACAAAGCAATGGAGGATGCAGTTTCTTGGGGCTAAAATAGGAGTTTGCCCAGAATTGTTCCTCCCGTCTGCCAGCCAAGACTGTCCTGGGCCAGGCTCCAGAGCTGAGAGTATAGAGGCTTACTCTTGTTATCCAAATGCTTCCCATGACAATGTCCAAATAGCATGGAGAAATAAACAGCCAGTTTAATTCAGAGAGCTAAGGAGAGAAGAAAGTAGGGTCAAGGAGCTATGAGCAAAATAGCAAGAGAGTACCAGCTGACCACTAGGACACACTTTTCTACATCCTGGAATAGAAGTCATGATTCTTGAGTCTCCCCATTCCCTGGCCATCTAGCGAATGACTGGGAAGCCCACAGGTGAAACAACTCCATCCCCATCTAGTGGCAGGTTCACAGAACAGCTTGCTACTGTTAATAGTAAATCCACTACTCCAGGAATGGAAGAGTGACTGAGCTGCAGATCCCAAACTTGTCAACAACTCATATGAAAAATCTATAGTTTTATATGACAGAAATTTGGGTGATTTAAAAAATAAAGAAATATTTACACCCCGCAAATCGTAAGATTACAAATAATGAGCACTCAAAAGTTAAGCTAATTCTAACATTTTCTGTGGCAAATAACCTTGAAAATAGAGTTGAATTACATGCATCATGAAATGTCTTCAGTTCCAGATGCACATATTCTTCCCTTGCCACATTCATTAAAAGGGCCAGCTTGTGGCTTAAAAATGTCCGGGCTGTGTAGCGAGCAAGGATGCTGCCAAGGAGAAACCTTGAATTGTTTGCTAAGTTGGAAGGTATGTGATCAATAAGACTAGATAGAGACTGCAGAAAGAGATGGGCCCTGGTAAAGTACCTGAATGGCCCTGTGAAGAAGTAATTCTAACTTTGTTTCCACGATAGACATCTCACAAGAAGCCAGATAGGGCACAAAAACCAATATTTTCCATAAGCAACCATTGTTTGCTCCTAACTTCAGATACTAAGGGTCTGATATGGAAAAGTGCCAAGCACTCACAACTGCAGCCAAGATCAATGGAGTTCTGCTTCAAACGTGAAGGACTCCAGAATACTAAGTAAGGCTTCTCAACCAGGGCACTCAAGATTCAACTTTATCTCAGTTTCTCCTTCAACAAAAACCATCACCTCACAAAGGGTTGCAAAAATAGCTCTACAGCGATTAATGCATTTCAGAAACTACATTAAGAATATTACCGAAAAGCCCAAGAGGAAAATTATAATTCTGCGTTCAGTACAGGTTTGAATGGCATGCAATAGACTGAATGGTTTTTTACACTCATTTAGCGAGTGCTCCTATATTCTGTCTCTACCCAATCATTGAGCACCATTCATGACATGAGGGTCCTATGGGAAATGTATTTCCAAAAGGGGACCGACTGCGTAAAGGTGCAAAGGCAACCTTGATTCTGGCACTGCCTAACTTTTGAGTGCTTTGACTGTACAGCCCTAACAGGGTTTTATTTTGTTTGTCGACACAAACATTTTACATTACACATGTTTAAACTGGCCTGTCAATCATACAACTGAAGGGAAATGAAAGAGTCTGTTGATAATTATGGAGTTAGAGCACAGAAGATATGGGTGGGAAGGGAGAAGGCAAAGAGGAGGACACACTAAAAGGTAGTTCAAAATCACGCTTCCCAATCTTAAAATGCCAGGCTCGGAGTAAGAGCACAAGGCACTCTCAAGGCACAGAAGAGACAGAAATGGGTAAAAAAAAAAGGTATAAACA
This sequence comes from Alligator sinensis, assembly GCF_000455745.1. Lineage (NCBI taxonomy): Eukaryota > Metazoa > Chordata > Crocodylia > Alligatoridae > Alligator > Alligator sinensis. The sequence continues at coordinate 496,409 of NW_005842215.1, forward strand.
CAGCCAGAAGACAGATGGGCCATAGACCAGAAGAGCTGAGAACCTTGGGAGACAAGAAAAGGCAGACTAGTTAAGTTTTGCATATGAATAAAGATGTACTCCATCTTTTCTACCATCCACCATTCCGTCTCCAGCTTAGATAAACTCTCAGCAATAAAAGCATTCACCACCTATGCACTCACTAACATCTGGAGTCAAACCATGCTTTAAGCAGCCTCAAAATCTGTTGAAGCAAAATTCCTTCAGAAAACTTTATATGCCAACCCAGCTCAAAATCTAAGCTAGTTTCAAAAGTAAGCAAATTCCACACTTAAATCGTTCTAACATTTGCGTTTCAAGGAATCCAACTATCTTTTAGTTAATGGTGAAGGCCTGTACAACACCATTATTCTCCACATCATATTAAAGTTCCCACAATTTCACATAAAAATAAGTTACGGGGAAATTATAGTATCCCATTTTTATTCAAAGATACATTAATGTATTGTCATCTTTGCAAATTTACTCATTTATTTGGGTAGGATGACTGCTTTCACCTCTCACCAACACAGCAGCAAAAAAAACCAAAACAAACTAGATGGAGAGCTGGGCTCTCCTCTGAAACACACCATACAAGAAGTTATTGCTGAACCTGTTGGAAGATACTACATGCCACTTATTTCAGGTGGTTCTTCAACTCACTCAACAGAAACAAAGTTAGCAGGACTGACTCTTCAAAGTGACAAAGCCTAGGAAGCAATACCAAGGCTTGGGGAAAAAAGGGCTAGGGGAGAAGACTGAATTGACCTAGGTTAAGTTAAATCACAACTTGCTACCTTCTCAATTCAGCCACTATCTAGCATGGTAACTGTCAATCAGAGCTAGTCAGGACTCATTTAATACTAATAAACACAATCAAAGTAAAAAAAAAAAAAAAAAAAAAAAAAAAATGATGGGTCATCTTCTCATGTACTTCCATTGCTTATTAGCTTAAAACAGAAGCTCAGTTCTTTACCGAAATGTACAATTCTCTTGTACTTCTATTCTGTACACAGTGCATTTTTGCTCGTTTGTCCCCCAGTAAAGAATAATTTAAAATATTCAAAATTCATGCCCCATAACTGATATCAAACAGTAGTTATCCATGAGAAACATTCATAACCAAAAATCCTGCTTTCCATAAAGGCAAAATATATCTGTTACAGGACTAAGCAAACCAATAGTAATTTTTTTTAATAGCTTGTACTCCAAAAAAGTTATGCAGGTAGCCTCAAAGTCTAATTTCATAATTTGCATATATTTAAAGGAAATAAAAATAAGTGTCCTTCCATAAAGCAAAACTTAAGAACTTGGTAATGACTACCACCATATCCCCCCTTTCTTTGAGTACATGAAAAATATAAAAAAACGAAACGTTTTGAAAATAACTATACCAATTAACTTTGGTTATCCTCGTTATGTTTCAACTAAAGGGAGCTTTTATTTAATAAAGGTATACGCAGGCCGTAACTAAAGTAGTAACATCAGAATTTTTCTTAGCTACTCATCTCAGGTCTGCATCCCAGTTTCTGAGGTATGACTACTCCACATTAAGACATATTTCATATATACTTTCAATGTTCTGAAAATATTTTGTTTACTATTAAATTGGTAGGGCTGCATTTTGGAAGACACTTTCTCTTAATAGCCCAAGGTTGCTACCCACCAACAGATGTGCATCAATTGCCAACACTTTAATCATCATGATTTCCAAAGGTGCTCTGAGAAGGTCAATATGACACAATGATCAAACTGCCAACAGCCACCAGTACCTTATCTCCACTAGAACTGTCAACAGCAGCACCAGAAAGAGCTGTAGTCATTGAGGAAAAATTTTATGAGAAAGGTCTACTGTAGACAAGACTTATAGTAATTCAGTACAAATTGTTCTAAATATATACTAACTCAAAAAAAAACTCAACACCTTAACAATAAGGAATGTTTATTTTCATTTTACGTTCCCTGCAACATATAATCTTTTAAAAATTGGTAAGACAAGAGATGTAGAGGTGTGTGTTTGTTATCTAAACATCTCCCCACATTTAATTCCTCCTATACAAATGCAGCCTGATAGAGTAGGGATAGCTAGTAAATTAGTAGGCCTAATTGCAAACCTAAGAAACACCTTAGCTATGCTAAAAACTAACAATGCAAAGGAGCACTAAGCATCTGTAAATATTTTTCCTTCACAGCTACAAATCCCCTTGCCCAAAAAAAAATAAAAAAAATAAGTATATCACTAAATCACTTGATATTAAGCTGCATATGTCTGTAAAACATTGGAGGGGAAGGGGGGGCGGGGGGAGGAGACAGGAATGAAGAGAATATCTACCAAAAATATTCACACCAGTGGTAGTCAAAAAGTCAAAACATACACAAATAATATTACAAAATGAAGTAGTGTTGAAGATGGGTTTTTTTAAGAAGGCAGTTTCAGAAATAAAAGCAATCAATTATCTCCAGTGTTTTGGTCTTTGTTCTTAATCTAAGGGAACTCCAAACTTTTCCTTCCCAGCCCTGCATTTAGAGCTGTTCTGAAAATACAGTACTCTGTAACTCTCAAGTTACTTGTACATTACTAGATTTTGACTGTGCAATCCTAGAACATGTTTAATAAAAAAAAAAGACAAACGGACAAAAAAAACAGAATGCATCATCTGAATACAATGAAAAGTTGTTTAAACTCATAAATTAATTCCCATTATAAATTGGGCAAATGCACATAAACAATGTTTGTAAGATCACATCAAAGAAATACAAAGATTGCTGAACTGCTAAAAAAAAGGTCTGATAAGCTAACAGCCATAAGTGTTGGGCATGAATCTACCATAAATGTCACTTGTACTGGGTGTTTTTTAGTGTTCATTTAATATATTTTTAAAGTTCTGATTTGCTAACAGGAAAGTGGCATTTCTTCAATTATTCTCGTCTCTTTTTCACCACAATCTATACCTTTATAGGAGTTAAAAGTAATTTCCCCAATACTCCTATTACTGCTCAGAACCAAGTTACATTACATGAGGTATCTTGTTTAGTAAAGTTCTACCATGGACAAAATTAAACACACCTGTACACAGAAACACTCTGGAAACTATTCATGAAGTTTAAGTAGAAATGTGCAACACACAATTTTCAAGCTGTTGATCTTCCCAGAAGATCATAGCAACATACTATATACGTGGACACAACTCATGTAATTTTACAAATAAAACATCTTCATGTGTTTAGGCAAAAGAAACAAAACATTCTATAGAAGGCTGTAACTACAATTAAAAAAAAAAAAAAAAACAATTAAAAAAAACAAAGGAAAAAAAAAAAAAAAGGGTGTATGACTAAAGCACCATGGAGTTGAGGCCTCTACATGTTCACACTGTAGAATTTAAACTTTATACTGTGTGTTCTGCCTTCCTGAAATACATGGAACTGGCTAATAACTAGAGCAGAATACTAGATTAAGATCAGATTTGGATTCTCTTCTCATCTCCTACCCTTCCCCCCATTACCGTGTTTGAGAAATTGTCCATCTTCAGTAAGACAGTTCAAAACTGACAGCAGAAAATAATTTGCAGCTTCTAGAAAACCAGCAAAAAGTTTCCTCCCGATAAACATCATTTACCAAGTTTTTTGCTATCACAAAGTTAGCTCCGGGCCTTTTGGGAAGAAAAAAAAAAAAAAAAAAAAAAAATGTGCTGTTTATACCATATGAAAAGGAACTGCAGTATGAACCAAACACTTTTAGGAAAAAACTAAATTTTACACTCCATTTACTAACAAGACTTTTTATATGCTTCTTTAATTTTTATCCGGTTTTAACTCCTGCAGCTAACTTCAAGGTCATATGTCATGTCTGGAAACACTGACAACACTCCCACATAAAATCACCACAACATTGCTTTTCTGTTACAGATGGGAATAGACACAGTACACAATTCCTTCACAGAAGTGAAACAGTCCATTAAACGGATTCTGCTTTTGGCAGACATTCTAGCATCTGTAGACTTCAAAACTTGAAGCTTGTATTATTCCATTGTAAATTCTTTGCCAAGGATGGCAACTGTGTGACCTGTAGACTAAGCTTACCCCACCGAGTTCTTCAATAATGCCAACAGATGGCTTTTATTTTTAAAAAGTAAGTAAAGGCTACAGAACCCAGCATGCAGCGTTTCATTTTAAGTACAGCAGGTAGGTAGGCTCAACATGTAATACTGCATGTTGGGACATATGCATACAAATACATATTGTACCTCCACAAAGAAAAAAATATCTACAGTAAGTCATTCATACAAATTAGATTGACAGCAGGGACAAAGTTTGGGCACCCCAGCTCTGAAGGCATATCTAAACGTTACTATAAAGATATGCTAATCAAGATCTTCAAGTAGATGCCGAAAATCTGGCTGTTATGTCTCGATTTCAACAGAGCTTCTGGGTGTTTTGAAAGTCATGCCACTTATATAAGAATCTAATTTTAGGTTCCTTTTTGGTCAAGTTTACTCAGAGTAGATAATTTATGCTTGCTAAACTAAATATGAAGTTATAAAAATATTACCCAACACAAAGTACAATGTTAGCTGCCAGTGCACTATATAAAATTAGGAGGTGGAAACATTCAAGAGGGCATTAACCTTAAAAAAAAAAAAAAAAAAAAAAGAAAACAACAACTTCTTTGACCCCTCTGAGAAATTCTGTATACATTTTGGTTCACTTAGGATCTCTCAGAATACATCACATTATTACACATGTAACGTCTCCTCTCCATCTGTAAGGTGTCAGATTGTACCATTCTGGGATATCTCAAGTGAACCAGAAAGTACCAGGAAGATGTGTTAGCAGGAATACAAAAATTCAATTAAAAAATTCTAAGTTACTAGCCTATAGCTTCCACTTCATAACAGAAGGTTGGTTAAAAAAAAAAACAAACAAACAAACAAACAAACAACACAACCCTTTTTATTCCTGAAGCAATAAAATGAGCTGTTGGCTAATTCTGATACCTAGTGCTAATTTAAAAGTCAGTCTGGTCTGGAAAAGTATACTCATGACAAGTCTGAGTGTCCAAAGTGACCAATTTCATAAATATTAGGAATCCAACACAAAAAAGTCCTTTTACTTTATGATCACAGGCTAACTTGTGACATACTTTATTGCATGGTGAGTTTTATTTGAGCAACAGGAATCAGATTGGTACTGCTATACCTATGTATGAAAGCATTAACAATGAGGTTTAATTTCCATATCCAAATAAAAGAACTATTTTACAAAATTAATCATTTACTTCAAGATATGAATCTGAAACTGGGGGAGGAGCTGGTTTTTTTGTTGTTGTTGGTTTTGCTTTGTAGCTTTTCGTTTTACCTGTGATGTGCTTGCTTACAATTTATACATAACAGAGTGGCTAAAGTTACCAACTGCATACCTAAATAAGTTCCTTGTGCAGTAGAATAACAGGAACAAAGCCAGTACACTTTCCTTTTCATTGTTAGAATTCTGCGGTGACAAGTATTCCTATGACTAGAACATTAAGTGCATAGCCATAAAAGAGATACAAAGAAAGCTTCATATAATATATTAACTGTATATACTGAAAAGGGTAAAACACTATTCCATTAGAGTCCAAAGAGAACAGCCCGCTTTGTGTGACAAGTGGATGGTGAAAGGTCACTAGGAATTTTGTTACTGCTGTTGATTTCACATTGAAGGCACTCAGGACAGCAATGGGCAACAGCATAAAATTCAGAGAGTCAGACAAACATGACAGATAAAGAAATGGTATTATGCACTATTTATATAGCTTTAAGAAATGTGCTTGCCAAAAAAAAAAAAAAAAAAGCCTACAAAACTAAACTTTGATCATCCACAGCTCAAAACAGACTCTCTTAGTTTTACATAATTAGTCATATTGCATCCAGGCACAAACAAAAGCTTGTTAATACTACCAAACATTTTCCATTTCACCACACGAGGTGTTTTACACTATTTTTGTAAACAAACTTTAGCTTTCCATCATTAGTTTATCAGCTGACTAGAAAGCGTGAAAGAGTTCTGAAAATGTTTTCAAAACTCAAACTAGTGCCTACAAGCAAAATTTTCATATACAACTTGTACAAAATAAAGAAAAGAGGTGTGGAAGGCAGTTTACAAAAGAAACACCCTCACAAAAAAAAAAAGGAAGCATGGACCTGAAGGACAGTAAACAAATTTAATATTAGGTATTCGCACACTGTCAGAGCATGCAAGCCATAAGGAGAAAAAAAAAGATAAAGCAAGCAACTGGAAGTACCACACAGGTCAAAGTTGAAAAAATTCTGCCAGTATAATACCTAAAGGATTTTAAATCTGGCATTCCGTTTTGAATTTAAACAGCAACAAAAAAAACCCAAAAACGAAACACGCAGCAGTAGCAGCCAAGTTAAGTAAAAACCTTATTTCCACAGGATTGCCAATAATCAGTAAAGCGCACAACTATTTGTGCAGGACTGTCCTGGACTGCAAGTTGAGCTGCTAAACGCTACTGAAAATAGTTCATCAGTATTGCAAAATTTCAAGAAGTTATGTTTTAGCCTTTTTATAAAGAATTAAGTAAAAACTTACGAACAAACATGGTGTTCTTTTATTCATTTAACCAATTTCTTACAAGTTTTATGCCATCCAGGGTAGGAATTACATTTTTATATACAATACTAGGGTGTCAATATTACCAAATTAAAATATGTCTAATACCCGAAGTGTAGTATTGGAAATAAATTTTCTTGAAATAGAACAGTCTCAGAATTGCAGGGGTTTTCAGAAACTACAGAAGCCAGAGATACCATATACAGTAATAATACAATAGGCTAATAGGTTGGACTTCAAATATACAAGTAAGTTGTTTGTAATTCACTGCTATACATTATTATGCTGCTGACAGTGTTCAAAATACCAGCCAATAGTCTGCTGCCATTACTAATGCTTGACACAGGTCCCAATTAAAATTATGCACATTAGAAGCATTTGAGAGAGAGACTGTGCAATAGTTTCACTTTTTCAAAAATAGTTAGATTCTTTAATGTTCTAATAGTGCTGAGTGCTTCTATGGTCTGTATAGACAATGCATTTTCCAAGTTTTCAAAAAAAAATAAATAAACACAAATGTAGGTCTAACTCCCGCAAATTCCTCAGCAAGTGCTCATCTGTCAGTAAGTTACTATTCAAATGAAGAATCCTACTTAAGTGTGTACATAAATAATTGTAGGATCAGAACCTTAACCAAAGCAACACTTTAGGTCACTCTTTAGGGGCATTTAAAAAAAAAAAAAAAAAAAGTACAACACCCCTCTAACACAGGAACCTGAAATAAAAACAAACCATTCTGAAGTACTACACATATTAAAAAACAAGATGTTTTAATTGAAAACATATTCACCGAAACAGACAGAATATTTTATCGAAGTCAAAATGCCTAACAATTTTGTAAGCATTTTAAAGATTATTTTTCTATTAGCTAGCAAGTCTAAGTTACCCTAACCTTGAATTGTTGGGTTTTGTCAGCAAATATTAGTGGCTGCATTTTTGCATAAATGATAGAAATATCAACCTGATCCTGCATAATTATGAACAAACACCTACTTCTTAAAAAAGAAAAAAAAAGTTAATTGGTACAAAGTGTAACATGTTTAGACAGGCTTACACTGGAAAACTAAAAGTTCTTCCAGTCTGGAATAATATTTATGAATATGCACAAACACAACAGAAGTAAACCAACATGGGGGGAGGGGTGGAGAAGGTAGTAACCAACATATATTCTTCATTGAATTTTTTGGATTGTCACAAGGAAAATCCCTCTCCCCAAAATAATAACAGATCAGATCACAGCCATTTACATAGCACTATAAAAAAATATGGATCCTACAAGCTTAATTCCAAATTCTATCCTTGAATGCTTGTGTAGAATTTGTGTACAAATCCCATTAACACTGCCGACTTGACCTGAAAAAATAAATAATTCGGGTTTAATCTTAATATTTTACATTGTGAGAAAACTATTGAAGAATGCTTTTTTAAAAGGTACACTTTCAGTATAAGGGACAATACCCACTTTTTTCAAACGTTACTACTGAAAACAGACTTCCAAAGGAGATGAAAGTGTATTTTTACAACAAAATTAAACTGTAACAAATTAAGCCTGCAATCCTGTCTAGATAGACAACACACAGGCAAGACTGGAGGAAAATAAACAATTCTGATGTCAGACCTAGGGTCAGTTACTCAGTTAAATGGCACTCTCAACTTTCACAAAGAGCTAGCGCTAAAGACCAACATTACCAAATGTGAGCAGGGTTCTAGGGCTACTCTAAGTCGCCCAACTGACAACACCTTTATGGGACCTGATGTTCAGGAAGTAACAAGTACTCATTCTTTAGAAGTTGGGCCCTTCCAAATGACATCTTAATTTGGGCACTCCAGCTGTTAAAGTCCTTTCTTAAATTCTCAGATAACTTTAGACTAGCATTAACAGTTAAGGCACAAGGAGCAGAGTCTCCTAACAGAGTTTCATAAGTAGTTACAACTTTTTAGAGAAGGATGCACAAAACAAAACGTTCTTTCCACCACAACGTCATTAGCTTCAGTGCAACTTCCTGAAAATGAAACCAAAATACCACTTGCGAGACAATGACAAATTACTTTGTGATGTGAAGCATTCAAATTCCCTCGTAATAAAAGGACTGGTACCTTGAAGTCTGGAAGCTTACAACATACCATCAGGAATTCTCCGGGCGAGCAGTGATGCTGTTATACCAGTACTTGAGAAACAAGGACAAGATCTTGCAAACCTTGTTCTATTAACAACAGACAGTGATGAAATGTCCCGTTCTAAGAGGAGACTCAAAGAACACCGGTGCTTGAACAAAGTCCTTCCTAGGCCTAAATACAGGACTTTTGCCATAAAAATCGAAATAGCCGCATTTTGGTGACTATTCTAGATCTATACGCCATAACGGTTTAACCCTCCCTCCCAGCAGCATGATTCCTATTGGCCGGTATGACAGCAAGTCCAATCATCCTTAAATCACCTGGTTGAAGAGTAAAGCCCAGCAGCCACCCACCACCCCAGCAGACTTTAGCACCATCAAGACTATGAACAAATGTTGCCTTCAAGACACCACGCACACTCGGGCAGATGTGAAAATGTGACACCCGCTGCCAAGTGTCAGCGGGAGAGCAGCAGGGCAGAGATTAAGTTTCTCCAACAAAATAGATTTTTAAATTTTTTTTTTTTTTTTTAAAGTCAAAAGCTGCTTTTGGCAATCACCTCCCTGAAGGTGCGGGGGGAGGAAGACACCACGGCTGTACCCAAGTTCTACCCCAGAGGCAAGAGAGCTCAGACAGAAGTTACCTGTGGCTTCAGGCCGACTTCTCTTT
>NW_005842215.1:505835-506086 GCF_000455745.1 Alligator sinensis
CCCCTCTCCCTAAGCGAGGCTGGTTTGGCGAGCAGGTCAGAGCATCCTCCAGCAGAAACCCCCACAAGCAGGGCCCGAGCACAAACCCCTGGCAGTCCCCGCTCCCCCCGCCCGGCCGCCGGCACAGGGAGGCGAAGCCCCGTGTCCCCGGCCCGCTGCGGGGAAGGGAAGGGCCCGCTCTCAAGTTTGTTCGCCCAACACGGGGGCGGGCGGCTCAGCCCCCCGTCTCCAGCAGGAGAGCGCCGGAAAAC
>NW_005842215.1:506609-527090 GCF_000455745.1 Alligator sinensis
CGGCTCCGCTCGGGCCTGGCCCTGTTACAGGCACAGACACACGCACACACACACCGAGGGGGGAGTTGCTCCGTGACCCGGCCCCACGCACACGCAGCCCCGCCCGTGGAGCCGCCTGTCCCTGGTCAGGCAAAGGCAGGGGTGGGCCGCATGTTTCCTCTCATGGGGGCTCCGATCCCACCCGCTTTGGGGCCTCAGGGAGCCAGGCAGGAGGGGGCAGGGACAGGCCTGCACAGACACACGCACACACACACCGAGGGGGGAGTTGCTCCGTGACCCGGCCCCACGCACACGCAGCCCCGCCCGTGGAGCCGCCTGTCCCTGGTCAGGCAAAGGCAGGGGTGGGCCGCATGTTTCCTCTCATGGGGGCTCCGATCCCACCCGCTTTGGGGCCTCAGGGAGCCAGGCAGGAGGGGGCAGGGACAGGCCTGTTTGTTACTTTCAAGGGATCAAGGGTGACTATCAGCCGCCCTTAAGGAGGGAGGCCCCTGAGAAAGCGACGGCCAGTTCCTTGGGACACAACAGCCAAGGAAACAGGGAAGGGAGCAAGGTCACGGGTTCAGAATCAGGGATTGGGAAAGTGGAGCTGAGCAGAGCGCACTGGACAGCGCCCGCTGGCCCTCCAGAGACTCCAAGGAGCTGGTGGATGCTGCTCAGTGATGGGACGAGGGACAGGAAAGCGGCCCTGCAGTCCTCATTGGCTAAGTCGGAGACCAAATCCTTTCGTGCCCGGGCCACTGGTCCGATTGGCCACCTTGTCCTATCCGGCACCTGAGGCAGATGCTGTCAGAGCGGTTTCGGGGCACCATGTAGTTTCTCTTAACTGGGGCACCCAGGAGGTTTTTCACATCACAACCTTTAAGCTCGGCTTAAATAACAAGGGCCCAACCCTCCAGACCCAGACAGGTTAGACGGGTGATTCTCCAGCTGGATGCCACAGCACCCTGGGGTACCTTGAAATCCTTTCAAGGGTGCAACGGGGTGCCACGCAGCATTAGCACTGTGAGGCGTGCAGATCCAAACTTGCACAGTAAACCCAGAGGTTTCAAATGGGAATTGGCAGTGTTACGACAAGACTGAACCATTGCAGTCTTTGTGAGTTCTTCGCAAAGGAAGAATGGCTCTACTATTTTTCCGTCATTAAGAAACACTTGAAAACTAGGAGCCGATATTTTCTGAGGGTGCCTTGAGTTTATCAAAGGGTGTCTCCAGTCTAAAAAGGTTGCCCACCACTAGGTTAGACATAACTAGTGTGAATATTCATGCTAACTTCGATGGGGCTACAATGGTGCTTAAGTTAAGTCCGCACATAAGGCTTACCTGATAATAGCTGAACTTCCCCATCCTTTAAAACAAAAAGAATAAAACTCATAGACTATTGTTATTTTAACTGTCATAATTTTAAGAATCTGAAGTAGCTGCATTAAGAAATAACATGAGGGAAAAAGGCACTAATGGCTGATTTTTTTAATGTTTTTTTCTTCCAGTAGTAAAAGAGGCTTCATACTTCGTCATTTACTCAGGCAGGTTTGATTCTTACAGTTTCAAAATTGTCTTACTGTTCCAGCTAACAGTATAGAAAGGTAGTTAGCCGTGCTAGTCTAAAGTCTGGCAGAAAGTGGGACAGGGTAGCAATTTGGAGACTTAACTCATTCAAAAACACATAAACTATTGTGTTTCCAATTAAGTAGACTAGGGGCTGGATGGGCAGTGCAAGGTCTGATTGCAGGCTGGATCCAGACAGCAAGCACAATCCAGAGCATGGAGCAGACATAGCAAGGGCCCATCCAGCCCATGGACCACCCCAACAGCCCAGGTCCATTCTGGCTGGATCCAGCAACCTGGGTGGGGGGACCCATGTCCGTCTACATGGCAACAGACTGACCTGGCTGGGCCTGCATCCAGGTATGTGGGGCTTGAAAATTTGGCAGCAGCGGAAAGGTGTAGCTATCCTTTCCTACCACCAAATTTCCCAATCCATGGGGAGCTCTGTAGGCCAGATGCCATGGCTCCATGGCCTAGATTTGGCTTGCAGGCAGGAGGTTGACACCCCTAAAGTAGATTTCACCTGCAGAAGCTTTCCTTTCTGAATTAATTAATAATCTCTAAACTGCCACCCTACCCTGCTTCCTGCCTGTTCCAGCTAAGAAACCTTATTGAGGGCAGGTTACCCAAAACTCTACCTTATAAACAAACATTTTAATGTGTAAATAGAAATTTAATATTCGAGGGCAAAATAATACACGATGTTTCTTAATGACACCTTTTTGCTATAACTATACAACCTGGTTTAAGGCCTCCATTCAATTTGATCAGAACTGTTTTTTCTGATCTTACAAGCATAAGTCAGAACAAGCTATCATAGTTCTTTTTTCTGTTTAAAAAATTATGCAATTCCTAAAAATAAATAAAATAGCAAAAATGTACCTTCAAGGCTTGGAGGTTTATTATTTGTTTGTTTAAAGACAAAAATTAAAAAGGGAAAAAAATAAGAATCTTTTAGACACCGTTTATGAAAAAATGTGGACTTCTGTTTTTAGACTAGAAGCAATACATGAATCTTCTTAATCTGCTCCAGAGGTTCCCAAACTTTTTTGTATTGTGTACCCCTTTCCAGATTTACCAGCTACCCATGTACCCTTACCAGCATCTGTTTTATATTTTAAACCCTTAAATACCAATTATGATTATAATGAAAATTAAATCCACCAGTTCACAATTTCTCCCGCATACCCCCCAGAGATGTCTTGCGTACCCCCAGGGGTATATGTACCACAGTTTGAGAACCCCTGGTCTACACAGCTGCAAAATTATTAAAGAGAATTTTTGGCCTTTTACACCTTGAGATTTATTCTGTTAAATTTGAGTTTAGACTTCTCCCCATTCTGCTTACTTTTCACAAGCATTGTTTTAGTTAAATTTCCACAAAAAGAAAATTGATGTAAAGATATGATATCCACTAGTGTGACACATGTAAACTAAGCATCCAATTTTATATTTACCTCTTTCTGGGCTGGTCCCTGCATCCATTACAAAATTAGGGTTCAAGTGTAAAATGGTATGTACTTGTACAACATTTAGGTTACATATTTCAACAACATTCAGGAAGGAAACACAAACATTCAGTTTTATCACAGAAAATAATTTCTTTGTTCTACAGATACTACTTGTTAAGTAGCCTAATCAGTCCCAATGTGTGTAAATTAATGTTAATCTAAAAACCTTAACTGCTATGTTCCCTGACTTCCTATCTTTCATTGTAGACCATTACCATTACAATTAATATGTGTATTTGACTTATTTTTTGGTTTGTTTTGTTTTAGAGAACAGGAAAGTTGTCAGCAATTTAAAAAGACTTTGAAGTTGATAAATAGATAACAACAGACTGTGATGAATATAGTGAGTTCACCTATTTGCAACTTCTGCTATTGGCCAAGTACATTTTTCTTCAAGGCTGAAGCCTGTTCTGTTACTAAGTAGCATTTTATTAACTAGGCATGCATTTTAAACCATGTTAGATGAGTGCAAACCCATGTGTGGACATTTCTAATTCAACTGAAGCCTGGTTTACCATTTAGCTTGCACGTGTAAGGCTTTGTCTCCAAGCAAAGGCATACTGATTTGGTTCAGTCTGTGTGTTTCTAACCTATTTAAGGTAGACTGATTCAAATTTGTATGTAGACACACTTTACTGTAGTTTGAAGAGTAGCCTATTTTACAAACTAAATAGACATGGCAAATTTTAAACACATTTTAGTAAACCAAATTTAGTTAAATTGCTGACACACCTAAGTATAAACAAGGTCTTAACTCAGACAGCAGCAGCATGTATAAACAAGAAAGAGCAGCATTAATAGAAAACTTCTCCTGCCCTTGGCTCTGCAAAGACGCAGATCCACGATTGTCAAATCAGGGCCTGAATGTCTATTTATTTATATGCTGCTATCCCAAAGACAGGCTCAAGGTGACTTACAATAAAGACCCAGATAAATTATAAAGACAGATTCAAATATTAAACAAAAGTAATATGTATTAGAACAAACGCTCCATAAAATTCTCCAAAACTCACCCCTGCCAGCAAAATGCCTGCCCAAATCAAAAAGGGTTTACAATATTTTTGGAAGAAACGTCCAGGCTCAGGCTGTGACAGGCCAGAACAGGAAGGAGTTCTATTTCTGGGAAGGAACTATCAAGAACAAGCCCCCAACATGGTTTGGAAAAATGTGGCACTCATTTGAGTTTTCATTGTACAACCATGGTTCAGCTAGGCCTATGCATCCCATTTACCATGCTGCTCAACCATATCATTCTACATGGAAAAATCTGTATGGCTATCCTTGGCCTTAGATATAGACAGTGACAGAAGGACATGCAAACAGGTTGGATACCAATAAAATATGGACAACATAACCTAGGATGCACTACTTTATGTGGAAGGGGGAGGAAGGTTTTCCCAAACTAGTTACAAAGGCAGTATTAGGAAGACTCGTTTGCCAAAAATGGAATTCTAAATTAATTATGAGATGACCCTCTTTATTATTTTGACCATAGCCTGGGGCAAAACATTGTTAATAGATCATTTGATAATCAAAGCCAACAAACCGGTTAACATTGGGGTGCAATGAGGTCTTTCCACTATCCCACCTGCAGATTATCCTGATGCCCCTCAAGAAAAATAATTATTACTTACCATGTACTAATCTTTGCTCACACCTACACCAAGAAGAATACATTTCACAGAAGAATTTTTGCGTTGTCAATACTATTTCATTTTACAATCTTTAAATTCCTTGAGTCAAGTCAAAACTGTATGTTACAATGACCATTTTACTCTAGATCCCCATTATCCCTGTGACACTGAGCTAAAATAGACATGTGTCAAGTGAATAAACACTAGGACCTTTATCTTCAGAGGTATTTAATTGCCTGACTCATATTTCTGTCACTGATTCCCATTAAAATAAATAGAATTTAGGCTACTAAATGCTTTTGACCATCCCTATTCACTTCTACATGTGCCTTTCCCCTTTCTAGTATATTTATGGAGAGGATCTGTAGGTTCCACAAGAGAAATACAAGAGTTTACTTCTTCCCCGCTCCCGCCCCTTCTCCTTAATTTGCTCCCAGATACATTTTTAGTATAAAAAATGCCTGCTTTAAGTATTTGTCTATTGCTTCTCTTCTGTGTCTGAGTTAATGTTAATTACATGAAGTCATCAGGAATAAATGTCAAGTTAATGGAATTCTGTCAATTGTGTAAAATAATAAGACCTAAAATAGGAGACAAAATGAGAGAGTGTACAAAAATCATATGCCTCAGATATGCTGTGTAATGAACAAGAGGTCAGCCAAACAGGGCCTGTAAAATAATAGAGGTGAATTAATGATAGAAAATTAGAACTGTAGATGGTTGAAATTAATTCGCAAGGGAGAGAGAAAAGCTAATGGTACAATCAGAAATATATTTTCCAAAAGCCAGAAAATATTAGAGAAACCCAAGTTCCCTTTTTCACAAATAGACAATGACATTTCCTACAATGGTTAGACTCTGGATTCAAATGGGATCTATCCTAAACTTGTAAAAGAGATGGCAAAAGAGGGTAAGGAAAACCTTAGTAGGTCCTCAGGACTGAGCTGTTTCTGGTGGTCAGTGGAGAGCGACTCTAGGCCTCTTTTCAAATTGCTATATTACACTGAACGATGGACGATGTTATTTTTAATTTTTTTCTGGTATTACTTCTCCGAATAAATCAGTTGGCATAATTACCAGAGAGATGTATCCCAACAGTTTCTCTGTTAAGATATGGGCCACATTATTAAAAAGAGTTGAAAAATCTACATTTTAAGCAGTGATAATATAAGTGTTAACTGAAACATGGAAGATATCTAGGAAAAACCAGGAGGAAAATATCAAGATATAAGGTCATACAACACAATACTTGGAGATAGGATAAGAAAGAGGTTCATAAAAGGAAGGTCAACATTAGGCAAATAAACACGTTGTTGGGAGCTAAGAAGCCCAAGTTCTCTAATTCCAGCCTTTTGACAATGGCTCATGTGCCACAAGTTTATACAAGTTTGCCAGCTCTTTTCCAAGTGTGTGTCACATAAGTCATTGTCAAAAAGCTGAAATTAGAGAAGTTGGAGCTTCTTAGCTCCCAATAGTATGTTTATCTGCCTATTGTTGACCTTCCTTTTATGAACCTCTTCCCTATGCTATCTCCAAGTATTGTTTTGTATGACCTTATATCTTGATATTTTCCGCAGGCTTATGGAGGTATTGAATACCCACTGACACAAAAAGTCTACAGTGGGAGTTAGGTGCCTAAATACCTCTACAGATTTGGTCCTGAGAATATTGATTTCTACATGCATAAAATGGGATTAATACCTACTCCATGAGATCATTGAAAATAATATTTTTAGGGCACTTTGAAAATGCAAGTATTCATGCACTGAGGATTCAGATTTTAAAATGTTGTGTATAGATGTAAATAGGAATATCAATATAAATATTGAGGTTATTTTAAGAACATAGTCAGGATTTTGGAGACTCAATAGATCCAGAAAATATTAGATAGATGACTAAACTGTGTGACTAAATTAAAACTTGGTTTGAAAGTGAAAGACAGATGATACCCTCATCAGAAATATTTAAAGATGGAGAATGATGTAGGGAATAGAGTAAGTACTAATTTTGTTTACAGATTAATTGAAAGATAAATTCAGTCAAGTGACAACCAGAAAATTGGACAATAGACAGGGCCTTCAACTAAAATAATGAAGACTACTGAATGAGGAACAATTTTGATAATGTATGCAGATACAATGGAGAAGTATAAGGTTCTTAACAAAAGTGGAAAGGAAGTATAAAAGTCATACCCTAAAACAGTAGAGGCCAACCTTTTGGCAGGTGTGCCACAAATTAGCCCTGTACCTTCCCAGAGTGCCACTCTGATCCCCTTCATCTGACCAATCTGCTGCTCTGCTTTCTGCTCCATACCCTGTCCTCCCTACCCAATCTGCTTTCTCCTTCCTGCCCTATGTACTGCTGTGCTGCCTGTCCCCTCCCTGATCTGCCACGTGCCACACACAGAGGCTGCAAGTGACATATACCACAGGTTGACCAAGCCTGCTCTAGAAGACATGGGGGTCACAGACCACTTGACTGATATCACATTCGCATTTATAAGTGTCACCACCATGAATAATGTAAATACAGTGGAAAATCTTAACAACGTGACCTTGCTTCCACAGTCCTGCCAGAACATCGTGTAATGTCCAAAATGCCATCCTCACAAGGAAGACATCTGCAACTTACACTTGTTTTTTGTAGAATATTTCTGCATGGAATCGACTAAGATCAGCAACTGATGTACATTTTAAAGAAAGACAGCTAATACAAGGGAGAAAAGGCCATTGAGATGGATGGTTCATGGTAGGCTGTATACATGGCATGTGTATACCTGTTTTTGTTTCTTGTGATGAATGCTGTGTTTGCAGACATTGCAATATGTGTTGTCATTTTGGTTTTATTTCTTATTGATTTGTTTTACTGATATACTTCCACTACTGAAGGCCATGGTGGCAAACCTATGAACCTTGCCTATGATGGCAAACATGGTTTTATGAACCATGTCTGGCCAACATGGCAAACCATATTTACCCAAATCCAAGACAACTCTGAATTTAGGATGACCCCCCATAATTAGATTCGATATATGGAAAGTTTGTAAATTTGTTATAATTTTCCACGTATAGAATATAATTATCTGAGGGCCATTTAAAATCTGCCCTCCCCCTCCCCCACTACTTCAGCAGAAGTTGGGGAACAGACAGTGGGAGGCAGGTACTTGCCCCCCCTGCAGCCTGCCACTCACCTTCCCACAGTGCCTACAGCCTTTGTCCCTTCCTGCAGCTTCTCTCCCCTGTCTGCTCCCCACAGCCTCTGCCCCACAACAGTCTTTGCCCCAACCTGTCTCCCTAAGCCTCTGCCCACTCCTCCATTCCTTACCGTTTACTGTCAGACAAGGGAGGTAGGTGGAGGGCAGGCAGAGGTGGGTGGGCAAGTGGTGGTTGCAACTCTGGCCTTGACCCAGCTTCAGGGCCAGAGTTGGTGCTGCAGCAGCTGCTTGCCCCCCCCCATAGTCAAATCCAGGATGAGGAGTCCCCCCACCCCACATTGCATGAGAAAAAAACCTCATCTTCAATTCAAGTATATACAGTACTTGTATGGACCACATGACATATTTAGATTGCATGCAGTATGAACTTTCTTTTTATTTTTAAAATTTCTAGCCTTCATAGCCTCTGAGAAAACCATCAGAGAACAAATATAAGTAGATATCATATAGACAGGCTGAAAAAGTAATTCAAAGATGTGATGCCCCTGTCTCTCATTAGTTACAGTGAAATGACATCCTTAGCCTTCAGAACTGATATTCCAACATCAGTGTGAACTATTCTACTGCAGATGTTTCAACAGGTAGAATAGAAAAGGGCAGGGGTATCAAATTCATCTGTCCCTGCAAGCTGCATCAGTGATGTGGGACTGGTTCACGGGCCAGAAGAATGGCATGGAGCCAGATATGCAGCCTAGATTGGGCCCACAGACCCCCTTTCATCTTTCCATGCCAGATTCAGCTCATGCAGTGCCTGTTCCAGCCAGTTTAGGACCCAGAGGGAAGAAGCCACTTGGCTGCTGCCACAGAAACAAATTGTGGTGCCTGGCTTCAGGACTATTTAGAAAAGCTGGATATATACAAGTCCACAGGGCCGGACGGGATGCACCTGAGGGTGCTGATGGGGTTGGCTGATGAGATTGCAGAGCCATTAGCTGTCATCTTTGAAAACTCATGGTGATCAGGAGAGGTCCTGGATGATTGGAAAAGGGCAAAAATAGTGCCCATATTTAAGAAATGGAAAAAGGAGGCCCCAGGGAATTACAGACCAGTCAGCCTCACCTCAGTCCCTGGAAAAACCATGGAGCAGATCCTTAACGAATCCATTTCTAAGCACTCAGAGGAGGTGATTAGGAAGAGTCAGCATGGATTCACCAAGGGCAAGTCATGCCTGACCAATCTGATTGCCTTCTATGACAAGGTGGCTGGCTTTATGGATGTGGGGAGACCAGTGGATGCGAAATACCTTGATTTTAGCAAGGCTTCTGACACAGTCTCCCACAACATTCTTGCAGGCAAGCTAAGGAAGTACAGGCTGGATAAATAGACTGTAAAGTGGATAGAAAACTGGCTGGATCATCAGGCTCAGAGGGTAGTAATCAAGGGCTCAGTGTCCAGTTGGCAGCCAGTATCAAGGGGAGTGCCCCAGGGGTCAGTCCAGGGCCTGGTTTTGTTCAATGTCTTCATTAATGAACTGGAAGATGGGATGGATTGCACCCTCAGCAAGTTTGCAGATGACACCAAGCTGGGGAGTGTATTAGATACACTAAAGGGTAGGTGCTAGGATTCAGAGTGACCTAGACAAATTAGAGGGCTGAGCCAAAAGAAATCTCATGAGGTTCAACAAGCACAAGTGCAAAGTCCTGCACTTAGGACGGAACAATCCCATGTACCAGTACAGGCTGGGAGCTGACTGGCTGGGCAGCAGCTCTGCACTAAAGGACCTGGGGGTTACAGTGAACAGTAAGCTGAATATGAGCCAGCAGAGTGGCCTTGTTACAAAGAAGGCTAGCAGCATACTGGGCTGCATTGGTAGAAGTGTTGCCAGCAGGTCAAGGGAAGTGATTATTCCCCTCTATTCAGCACTGGTGAGGCCACATCTAGAGTACTATGTTCAGTTTTGGGCCCCCCCACTACAGAAAGGATGTGGACAAATTGGAGAAGGTCCAGTGGAGGGCAACAAAAATGGTTCAGGGGCTGGGGTACATGACTTATGAGGAAAGACTGAGGGAACTGGGCTTATTTAGTCTAGAGAAGAGAAGACTGAGGGGGGATTTAATAGCAGCCTTCAACTACCTGAAGCAGGGTTCAAAAGAAGATGGAGCTAGACTGTTCTCTGTGCTGGCAGATGACAGAACAAGGAGAAATGATCTCAAGTTGCAGCAAGAAAAGTTAGGTTAGATATCAGGAAGAATTTTCTCACTAGGAAGGTAGTAAAGCACTGGAACAGGTCACCGAAAGAGGTGGTGGAATCCCCCATCCTTGGGGATTTTCAAAACCCGGCTAGACAAAGCTTTGACTGGGATGATCTAGTTGGGGATGGTCCTGCCTTTAGGAGGGGGTTGGGCTAGAAGACCTCCTGAGGTTCCGTCCAACCCTAATTTTCTATGATTGATGCTGTGGTGCTGGTGGGCCTCCTGTACTGCTGCTCTCTTCCAGATGCTTGGCAGCCAAAGTGGTGAGAGCTACAGCACTGAAGCCCCAGCCCACAGCTTCCTCCCTCAGCTGCAGCAAAGTGGCTGGGTGACAGCTACAGCACTGGAGCCCCAGCAACACCACAGCTTCTTCATGCAGTGCTGCTGGGGTTCCAGCATTGCGGTTCTCACCCAGGTACTTGGCTGCAGCCATGGGAAGAAGCCATGGTATTGGTGCCATTCCAGTGCCACAGGTGTTTTTACCCAGGCCCTTAGTAGCCGCTGTGGGAAGGTTCCCCATCGCAGCTAGTCAGGGCCAAAGTCTGTAGGCCAGATGACCCAGTTTTGTGATCTGAGTCCAGCCTGTGGGCCATTTGTTTGGCACCCCTGGGATAGGAAATAAAATCAAACCTCTGAAGAATAGTATGTGAGAGTTGCTGTGGGAAAAGAAGAAGGAAGGAAGAAATTAGGTCATATGAAGGAGAACAAAAACAAAAAAATAAAGAAAGAAGAGGCATAAATTGTGCAATAGTCAGAAGCATATTTTTCTCAAGGAGAAATAAATAAGCCTCTAGATAAATATTAAGGAGCACATACTTACTAAGGTTGTTTTCTCCCCTTGATTTCTATGCAAATGACTTAGTGATATCAATGCTGGAATCACACAGTAGACTGAAGGCAAGGTAAAATCCTGAATTCCAGCCCACTGACTATAATTAAACATGGAACCTGGTCTTTACCTTTAAATGGGTTTTCAGTGTTGGCATCTTACGTGTTTTTATTATGAGTCTTGTGATAGTTTGCTGCTTTCCTTAAAGCCCCAGCTCCAAAGTCTCATGAATTTGTGAGAATCTCAACTTTCATTTTTAAAGCCTCTATATGTTGTGGTGCAGAAAAAGGATTGTACCTGTTACCTAACTACACTAGAGGAAACAAAATAAGAAAGTAGATAAAAAGTCAACATTGTTTTATTTTATCTCAAAATGTTGGGGAGTCTGACTCAATTTTTGAATGTTTGGAATAAGCAACACAACATTGGATAACAGTAACCTAAGGTTTTTCCATAGCACCCATTAGTGCAGTACTTAATTATTTCAGAAGATTATTAAGTTTAGAGTTAGTGTTTCATTAGATTCCAGAAACTGCAATTAACAATGTTATTATTTCAAATTTACAAGGGGTTATATGCAGCTTTTATTTCATCTGTTGTATGGAAAGGAAATTAATAGTTTAAAGTAATAGATGAATAATGTGTCTTTAGGAAGCTTTAGGATTAAGAAGATATTACATGATCTCTTTATTTGTTGCAAATCCTTTTATTTCTGCTATCCTTGTGACCTCACCAATGCAATTCATTCTTCATAAATCTTGACAGGTCCAATACAGCAATGCATTTTGTGTGGGCAGATACCTATGTCTATTAAAGAACCTGCCCGAGTTCTGCAAGAGTCTTTCACTGCAGAGTTCATTGCAGGATCAGGACCTCTTCTGGGTACTTAGAATTTACATTTGCCTCAGGCTGAGGTCAGACTGTGTAAAACTTGTAGTCATGTATTACAATCCAGGTATTTCCAGATTTAAATGTATTAACTGCAATTAAAGTATCAAAGGCACAAGCTTGCATCTTTTTCCAATCAAAATGTCCACATGCAGTTATCTGAAGTAGTAGGACTAGGTCAATAGGATTTAAATTGTTAATTGTAATAAATATCTGTTTTATTTTCTAAATATATTCATAGTAAGCCTATACTATACAGTATGTTCATTTTCCTGTTTTAGCTAAACCAAAGAAACAGTTATTGTAACAATGAACTGCATTTCTATCTCCAAGTGTATAGATACAGTATCATATACTGGCAAGAAGGTGTAGATTTCACAAGCAAATATACTATATTTTTATGTTTTGTTTGTTTGTTAAGTCTTGCATATTTGAACAGTAAATTATCTTTGCTATTTACTTAGGAGGGAATTTGACTAATTTGTGACCTGTGCATATAGAAGGTATTTAAAACAATAAAAGGGCTAAACCACTGTTAAATTGTTGATGTAGTACATTTTCAAGTTTTGGGCCCTGAGTCTGCAAACATACCTATGTACAAGGGGATTGTTAATGTGAATAAAGTTAGGTACAAATACTGCTGTCTGCAAGATTAAGTCTGAGTTTGGAAAAATATGCTAGAATATATTTACTTTGGAGTTAAGGCAAAGAAACAGTTTTCTATATTATATAGCAGATCATTTCATGGACTAGGCAATATTATTTTGGCATAGACAAGTGGTAAGGATTCATACTAGATGAAATTGAGTTCAATAGGATTCATAGATTCATAGATGTTAGGGTTGGAAGGGACCTCAATAGATCATCGAGTCCGACCCCCTGCATAGGCAGGAAAGAGGGCTGGGTCTAGATGACCCCAGCTAGATGCTTATCTAACCTCCTCTTGAAGACCCCCAGGGTAGGGGAGAGCACCACCTCCCTTGGGAGCCTGTTCCAGACCTTAAATGGGTGTCACTATAAATAAGTCGATGGAGTCCTAATATGCATGTCTTAAGCTGTGAACAGCTTGAGGCAGGGACAATTAGTTGTAAACTGCTGGACATATCAAATATGGTTAATAAAAATGAAGTCATAATAGAAGGAAGTACATGAATAGATATAAAAGATAACATCTTAATATTTGTGATATAAAAATGACAGTTATTTTAACCAGAAATGTAAACATTTTACAGAAGGGGGCATGTTCACAGAAACAGTCCCTAGAGCAGAAAAAAGGAACCAAATGAATGCCCTAACCACTAAGCCACAGTGACATTTACCTTTTCTCTCCTTCTAATACCCATGAAACTTGCATTTATGGCTACACAATGCCTCTGTTTCAAAAGAACAAGTGGAACCTCCTCTTACCCAGACCATTTTATAGACTGGTAGTAAGTGCACTCTTCTGAGAAGTTGAAGATGAAGGCTTAATGCCTCTCAGACTGAGGCAGACCTGGAAGCCAGGTCTCACTCCTTTGGCAATTGCTCATATGCGTATGTAAAGTGAATCCCACTGTCTCCTCTGGATACATTTTAAAGGGTCTCTGAATGATGAGTGAATGGAGGTGTCTCCATTGCAACCCTGTCTTAGGCACCTAAGCTCTAGAGATGGCAAGATTTCAGACAGGTTTCTATGATCTGGGTTTCCTATTGGCTAAGTCTAAGCAGCTCCTTACTCAGAATACAGGCTTTGGATTGCCCATTTGAAAAACCTTACTGCTCACCATATGAGTAACTTGAGGACCTGATCAAAGTCATATAGATTCCACTTTGGAGGCCTGGTGCATAATGTTTAGATGTTGTAGCAACAAACTTGCCAGTTCATAAGCTGGAGGTATTTTACATCTGTCCTTAAAACACCGCAGCTGAAATGCTGATCCTGTGGAGCCAACTGTGAATCTACTATCAATTTCAATGGAGTTTGAATCAGGGGAGTAGATGTGGTGGGGAGGTGGGGCTACTTCCGTGGGTTGCTTTTTGCTTTGGAGTCAATGAAAGTCCCTTCTAAACACCTATTGCCTATGGACACCTCCTCTTAGGCGGGTGCCCCCAACAGGGATCACACATATAAAAGTAGAATGCCTCAGGATTTTACCCAACCTCTACAGAAACATATCTATACTCCTGGCAGTGATTTAACCTTTGCTCTTACCTATCAGAATAGGTATAAACATTGCATAAACTTCTCTAAGTAGCTCTACTAATACACATTAATCCTGACTTGGAACATCTTTGCCATTTCTGACTTGGGCTACTGCTTAATATGCAAAACTGAAGAGTAGTATTTATGAAGCATAAGGATGGGGATTTACCATACTTATTAGCATAAAAAATAGAAGTCGAACTCTGATATCTGAGAATGAAAGGGCTAGTGTGATGTTAAAAATATGAAGTTTAGCTTTTATCCTTCTTCACTATAGGTTTGGGTGAAGACTACTGTTATGGTCTTGCTATTTACAACCTGCCAAGGCAGTTGTTTTAATACAGAATTGTCTTCATTGTCCCTTCAGCTGATCTCAGACCCCTGCAAAGAAGGTACAGGTTTCCACTGTATATCTTCCAATATACTTTCACTTATTTCAACAATGGACTTAAAGCAATAAGAAAAAGCAGGGTCTAGGACATTCTGGTCAAAATTCATGTTTCTGGGCAAAAAGCTCAAACAATTTTGGATTATTAGGAACTAATTACTGCAGATTTATCATTTCATGGCCAAACTCATACGAACATGTGATTCCTTCTTAAGTCACAGGGATAAACATCGCTGGGTGCATCTACACGAGACGCTTACTGCCGAGTTGCCTAATTAGCTTGGCACCTATTAAAGGGTCGCTGTCTAAACAAGCATTGCTGTTAGGCTAGAGTAAACTAATTAACTCTACTGTAGGATAGCACTGCCCAACACAAGTACTATTTTATGGCAGTTATTTATTCCACCACAACGCACATGTAGATGGTGACTGGGGCATGAGGGTGCTACAGTGCAGGGCTGCCTGCCAGTTAGCCCCATAACATCATGCCCCAGCCAGCCCTTCTGCAGCACACTGAGCCAGATCAGTGCTAGACTGGTAGACTGATTCCTTAGGCTCCTTGATGGCCAGGGCTGCACTGCCCCAGCTCAGTGTGCTGCAGTCTCAGGTGCACGAATAAATGTTATAAAGCAACATGTAAATGTAAACGAGTAAAGCAATACATTCCAGCACGGACTGCACCAGAGTTTGTGTCAAATTAATTTTACATGTAAATGCACTCACTGTGTATAATTAGATGGCCATTCAGGGAAACTGCCTTCATGCAGTTATTCTGTTTATTTATTGTTTGTATTAGGGTTACACCCAGTTGAATTAGGGACAGCAGAAAATGAACAAAGATGGCTCCTGCCCTGAGGAGTTTGCTTCCCAAATGCACAACCATTTCACAAGTGGAGTGTCACTTTCAAATGTAATCTGAGACATTTTATTTATAATTTCTCCCATGAAGATGTGATATCCAGAAACAAGAAAGCAATCTATTTTTGTCTTTATTTCTTTAAATGATTGTTTTATCACAACTGCCCAGACTTAAAGTTTTCTTCCTTTGACCACTACTATACTAATAGAGCTTTGCACTGTCATCAAAACTTTTACTACTTTTTAAGGGAACAGAGTTATGCATTTCTGTTTTTGCAAGTTGATTTCTTTTTCTTGGTTCACTTCTCCTTTGTAACAGAGATTTTAGTTCTGGTTTCAGTTGAAGAACTCCTGATGCTATGAGGGGAAATTATGCTGGTAGGAAGGAAGCAACCCTGGTATTAAACAAAATGTTTTATGCTGAGAATTTAACTGATGACGACAATGCTAAACGTTGCCACTAATTTGCAAACAGCTTAATCATGCCTAACCTGTAAAAGAATGTGAGACTTATAAGCACAGTTGAAAACTACATGTGTTACCACAATATGGCCAGTAACAGGTACAGATTAATTTGGAAAAAAACAAACAATGATTTTTACTTTACAGTATTGCCAAGCATTTTATATCTTATGACAGTTTGGGGAGAACAAGCTATTGAATTAATTCAGAATAATTCCTCATTTGTATTCTCTAGCCTAAGCAAACGGTCTTTCACTTCTCCTTTATAACAGAAATGTTATGAGCACTGAGGCCAAACTCACCCACAGCAAGGAAAATAACTAACAATTGTTTATAAGGGCTGTGTCATGTGCATGTGTGTAGTGTATATGAATACTGTACTGTTATGCCTTCTCTGGAGCAGCACAGATGGGTTCTGGTTTCTGTTTTCTAAACCCCTCTCTTAGGATGAAAAAAACCCCAGTAGGCACCCTTGTCTCAAAATACCATGTGGTTGTAGGAAATGTTGTTGTTGTTGTTTGATCAGTTGTTTTTTATAGAGTGGAAAGGAGGTTGCTAATGCTACAATACTTCCCACACAACTATGTGTCAATCACATTTTTTGTTTTAAAAATAAAGGTAAATATTAATTTAAATATTAATTTAAAAATGTACCTGGTGTCTCCTGTCTGCTTAAATATACCAGAAGTATAAAAAGTACACAGTGCTCAGCCATTGACAGAATTATTCCTCCAGCCAAATTTAGTTTATTTTTACAGTTTGGTGAGTTTATCACGTGGCTATACCCCTGTCATGATCATCATCATCACTATTGGCAACCCCTCGATGCAAGCATGACAGCTGTCCAGTAAATAGGGAAGTAATTGGAGAGCCAATCCCAGATCCCCATGTTTGACTGCAGACGTGGCAAAGGGAGGAGGAAGGAGTAAACCCTGGTGATATCAGGTCACAGCTCTTTCCCCTCATCTCTCTCATCTGTCTACCTTCATAGTGACACCAGATTGCTCAAAATGATCAATGCCTTGTTTTATATCATAGTGCCATTGGTGATGAAGCAGTGCTTAAGTCTCCCTGGTATTGATTTTAATATTGCATCTTCAGACTGGCCTTCACGGTGTCCTTGAATATCTGATTTTGCCATTTCTAGAGTGGCACCCATAGGTGGTGTAGGAACTATTTTGGAAGCTAGTTGTTAGGCATCTTTATGACAAGTCTTGTCCAACAGAGCTGGTGCCATATACACATGGCTTTAATGTTGGGAGTGTTTGCTTGAGCCGGAGTCCTGGTGTTTGTTCTTCTGTCCTTCTAATTGATGTGGAATATTTTCCAAAGATGGTAACATGCCAAAGCTTTCAGGTGTTTTCATTACATCATCCAAGTTTTGCACCAATACAACCTGGTAGAGATGACAACAGCCAAGAAGTTTATTTATCCCCTAATCACCCTGGGTGTCTATACACATACACCAGAGTTGGGGGAACTTTAGTTAGAGTGGTTTTGAGAGCTGTTCTAATTAAAGTGCATACAACATCACATCTATTCAGCTTCCCACATTTAAAATGGTGGCAAGGGCACTTGAACTAAAGAGCTCATTCAATAAGCTTTAGTTCAAGCCTTCCCACCACCATTTTGAAACATGGGGACACTGAATAGCTGTGACATGGAGTCACTGGCACATGTTAATTAACACGCACTGGCAGACTCAATTAATCAAGTCTGCTCTGACATGTGCTAATTAGCATGCATCAGAGCAGACATCCAGCATATGTATAGGTGCCCTGAATGTCAGAGGCCCTGGTATAAAGCACTTCAGCTATACCAATTAAAATTTCTAAAAGAACACAATATAATTCTTAGAAGTAACAATATAGTTCTCACTGAAAAAGACAGGTATTACAAATATGCATGTATATTGCTCTCTTCTGTGCTGTAGATATATTGTTATTTTTGTAGCTGAATTATATGCAAGAGGGATATTTTAAAAGGAATTAAGTGCAGCAGTGTATTATTCTTACCATTTGAGGGCATGCTCTTGATTAATCAATACATTTCACATCATGTATATAGTATATATTTATTCTGGTTCTAGTTTTTCCAGCTGAAATTCTGGGTCTTACTTGAAAAGTCTGAGAAGTACGTGAATGTGTTTAATCTCCATGTGTGAATCTAAAATTATTTTCTGTCAGAATCTTACTCAAACTCTTCTTTGCTACATGCTAGTGAGACTGCTATGACTGGATCCTAACACTGGAGCTACATGTTGTTAAGCTTCCTTTGGTCAGACTGAACTGCATGCAACACTACCTTTTTCTCTGGCCTTTCTGACACAGCTCCTGGGCATAGACTCTGTTATCCCTTCATGGAAGTGAAACCTAGCCCTATGAGACCGGTGCTGACTCCTCAAAAGATTTCATTAGCCTGCCACTTTAAGAGGCTTAAGTAGGCTGTGGAACAGGCACATGACCATGGGAGGGCTCCTGGATCGGAGGATGGGGCTGAGCAGCCTTAGTATAAACCTAGGCCCTCAGGGCTGAGCTGGCAGTTGGTGGAGGAAGCCAGAGAGAGAACATCGATGGTTATATATGGGCTTGTAAATTTTAGTAGACAGGCAAAGATGTCATTTTTCTGAAAGCTGTCGTTAAATTTAATTACGTTTTGTCTTGTATTTGCTGAGGGGCGTTGGTGATGCATAGGGGGTGCACGCAGGTGCACGTGCACCCCCTGAGCTTAGTGCCACTGACGGCGTTGGTGAAAAGGTGCCACCGATGGCATCAGCGGATGGTCCCCAATTGCTGCTAGCTGCTGTCGATGCTACCAGTGGTGTTTGCGGGTGGTTGCTGACCGCCAGTCGGTGCTCGCCCCCCCCCCCCCCCCGACAGTGCCGCAACTGCCTGCAGGAGCTCCCTGCTGGCCGCCAACTGGGTCCCGCCCCTGACAGCACCACAACCACCACCTGTGGGAGCTCACCGTGCCCCCCCAACCTCTAAGTTTGGTCTTCTCAGTCATTCTTCAGTACAAGAAATCCACCCAAGAATTCTAGTCAAAATGAAAAAGCAATTTTAAACATCTCTCTTACATTAAAAAAGCAGCTCAATACATCTAATGGAAAATGTTGTCTTAGGAACCAAAGGAACCATTTTTATTTACAAAATAAACAATTTCTGGCCTGCAGTGACACTAGCATATTGGTCAAATCATTTGGCATGAGAGCTCTTCAAGGAGCTATTCTGAGAAGCTGTTCCGAAATGTTTAGTTGAACATATTAAAACTAATTGCTCATTTGTGCAATTCTGTTGATTTCATGGTTTTGCTTCTTTGTTGAATTTGGCCCTTCCATTCTGTGGCATGGCCCCAATCATTTTAATCTGTTAATATGGCATTATGCCTATTCACTAAATTGTATGCCAGTCTTAAATTATGTGCACCAAACAAGAAAGATTTACATAACAATCCAGTGTTAGAGGTGGGGTATATGTCTTTAAATAATTTATATTCTATTGTATTATGTGGCCATTATGTGTTTTTAACTGAATATACAGAAAACACTTATATTTCCTCTATCACTGAGCACACAAAATGTTATGGTTGCACCTATACCACTTCCACAGAGCTTTTGAAAGTAATGCCAAGAAGCAAACAGGCCCTATCCACCTGCATATGTCAGCCCTGGAAATGCTACTCTCAAGCATGCAGGAGACAGAGAGCAGCCAAGGTGGCTGTGGCCTAATTTCCTGGTTTGGTGGGTGGAAGGCAGAAGCACGTGGGTGAGGTCATACTTCCTGGCAATGTTCTCAAGAACACCATGGTAGTAATATAGACATACCAAGTGTGAGCTTTACAAAAACTTAATTCAGTCATTTGAATGGTGTTGTGTGGCAGGACACTGGTAGTGCCTGCCACTTTAAGGACTGGGCCAGGGAGGGGCAGTTGCCTGATTAGGAATAGTCTGATTAGGATAGCTGAGGGCAGTTCACAATCAGCCGGCAGAGGAGAGATATCTCTCTGCTGAGCTCTGCCAGGAACACCTTGGAGGTAAGGGTGAGGCTATGGCTTAGAGGCCTCATTGGTCCTAGGCATGACCTAAAACTGCACCCTGCCGGGGTAGGAAGGCCCGGTGGGGCTTCTGATGGAGCGGCAGTTCCCATGTAAAAGCTAGGAGCGAGCACTTCCCCAGTATAAGGTGAGCTGGGGTGCCTTAACCTCAGCCCCCACCTTCGGGTGGGTTATTTAAGGCAGGGAAGGCCAGGTAAACTTCTGGAAGCACCTGAACCGGCTGCAGTGAGTGAGCCTGCAGGGCCAGGCATGCTTTGCGAAACACCTGAGCCAGGAATGGGGGAACCCTGAACCCTGTGAGCAGGCAAGCAGCTTAGACCTGACCCGAGGTATTCGACTGGTCAATGCTGGGGCCAGGACCCAGAGAGGGGTCAAAAGGGCCATGAGGGACACCCACAGAGCAAAGAAGCTTGGGGTCCTGACTGGCCTGAGATGGGTCCAGGGCCTAAAGGGGAGCTGAAGGCCCCAGAGAGGGGAGCACAGCTAATGGGTGAAGGGTCCAGCTGAGTCTAGCTGCCTGAGATGCCATCTGTGAGGCTTGGGTCTCAGTGTAGGGGTGAAATGGAGCTGTGGATACCCCCCTAAACATTGGGATTCAAGATGGGCAGTCTCCCACCTAATTGGCACCTCACTACTATTATATCGAGGCATGGCAGGAAAGTGAGGTGGGCAGCTAGCCCATAGGCAGGAGGCAGGCTAGTGCTTGCACCAAATGTGAGAGCTTG
>NW_005842215.1:527101-530390 GCF_000455745.1 Alligator sinensis
TCCAGTGTTCTGCACCTCTTTCTTTTACATGTGACAGATACAACTTAGATACTATAGAAAAATTGGATGGATACTGTAGAAAAAGTTTTAAATTTCTGTGACAGACAGCTGTCCCAGGGGTCTACCAAAATGTTGGCCCACCCACCCACCTGACTCACCTGCCATGCCTTTGATGCAATTAATAGGTTGTTTCTAAGGCGGGAGGCTACCCATTTAATGCCAAGGGCATAATACACAGCTCCCTATACCATGTCCCATGCCTCATGGATGGCATCCAAATTACTCCTAACTGTCCCGGTCCCATTGCTGGGCCACACTCGACCTCTGGTCCAAACTTGTCCTCAGGCATCTGAAGACTTACCTTGGACACATGGCCCCCCTCACTGAGGCCTCAACTCATGGCCCCTCAATAGAGCCTCAACTCAGTCAAACTACTGGGGCTGGCCTATGCACAGTCCTTCAGGCCCCCTTCACAGACCCTACTTTACGCAGCCCCTGCACAGCCCTTCAGGCCCACCTGTGCAGACCCTACTCTACACAATCCATGTGCAGCCCTTCAGCCTCCCATACAGACCCTACTCTACATGGCCTACTGCTCAGCTCTTCCCTCAGATGTCCCTCTGCTGGGATCACCACACTGCCCGCTTACTGGGGCTACAATTCTGCCCCCTCTCTGGGGCCACTACTCTGCCCCCTCACTGGGACTTCTGGGCCTTATGCCCCTTGGGCCTCAGGAGTCTGTTGACCTACCTGGGCCCCCAGCTCAGCCTATGGCCCACTCAGGCCTCAGGTGTCTATTGACATGCTTGGACCCTGCCTGTCCCTGTTACGGGGTTACCCACCGGGTTGTGGGGGCTCAGGCTATAAGGCACCCCATACTCACCTTTCACTAGGGAGGCACTGGTGTAGCATTTCCTAGGGACCATCCTGCCACAGGAAGCCCCACCACACCATCCTAGCAGGGTGTAGGTTTAGGTCATTCCCCAGGACCAGGAACCTCCTCCATCCCCATAGTTCCTACCCTGAACCTCCAGGTGTTCTGGGAGCAGCAGCTCTGGCTGGCAGTGTTCTGTCTCTGGCTCCCTCCAGCAATTGCCAGCTCAGCCCTGAGGGCTTGGGTTTATATTGAGGCTTCTCAGCCCCATCCTCCAATCCAGGAGATACAGACAGGGGTGTGACAGCCTCACTGATAATCAAAGGAAATTGGCCTCTTCTTTCCTCGTTACCTGGGGATGTGGCTGGCTGTCACAATCCCCCTTTCCCTGACTTTGCCTCCTTTCTCACCTGCCATGTGAGAAAAAGAAAGGAAATAAGATCCACAAAACTATATCCTGTCTAACTAGTCTCTATCTCTTCATTTAAAATCTTCCCAGTAGGCTTCATCCCTTTTTCCTGGCTCTTCCAAATCCCCTACAGCTGAGTTATCCTGCTCTTACATCAGGAACTCCTTCCTGCTGCTCTGTGCGCCTTCTTCCCTGGACACTAACTCCAATCCAGCTGGAAAACTCTTCCCCCTCCTCTTCAGGTCCTCTGACAGGATTTTAAGGAGACAGATAACTCTCTCTAGCCCACTTCTCAGCATCTGTGAAGGAGCTGCTAGTCACTTAATTGGTGATTCATCTGTGAGCATACTGGCCCTTTATATTCCCACCTGTGGTTTCCTTCTTGTTCTTCCCTTCTCTTTAACCTCTACGGCCCCTGTCCCTCCATCTCTCTTTCTTCCCTGTCTAGTAACAGGGTCAGGGTTTCCTGGTACAGGGGCCTAAGGCTTAAGAAGTTGAGAATCACTGACTAGCTGTAGCTACTTAAGGGTAGTGGGAGCAGGACCTCACCCTGCTGTACCCTACTCTTTCCACTGTCTAGTCCATCTGGACCACCAGTCTATACTTCAGGGGGCAAATCCAGTCCCCACTAATGAGGCTGTTCCTGCAGGGTCTCACTCCACAGCTGCTTCTGCTGGCTTCAGGAACATGGAAGGAGTGGAGAGAAAGAGCTGGGCTGTAAAGTGTAGCTCCATGTCTGCATGTGTCCATCCACTCATAGCGGAGCACCCTTCTGGGAGGGTGGGGAGTAGGTACTGGCACAGGGGCTACATGGGGAAGGGGGAGGAAAGGGAAGGCCACAGCAGCAAACCCTAGAGGAGCAGCTGCAGGTGCCACTGGAGTATCTGGGGCAGGTGCAGAGTGCCAGACAGGGGAGGAGAGCACTTACCTTCTCACAAAGGGGGGGGGGTCTCATGGCATACTTCCATTTTCTCGCAGCACACTAGTGCACCGTGGCACAACCTTAAGGATCACTGCTTTATGTTGTAAACAGATGTCTCATTTAAGGAGGTCCTGTTTGATCTGAGTCAAAACCTGGGACAAAAGAGGAGTGGCACAGCCATTTACACCAATAGCTCTTCCCAGCTGCATTGCTGCTTCTTGGCAGTAGGTGGCCAAGGAGAACACACAGCCTGACAATTTTGTCCCTGGAATGATTGGCAATTAACTTGAATGATCCGCAGTTAACTTCCACATTTACAAAGCACTGAAGAGGGATAGGAGGTAGTAATATTAGCATGCTTTATCTTGCATACCTCACAAGTACTTAAAGCAGGACAATAGTCTGTATCTCTGTAGTATTCCAGGACAAAATAACATTTCTCTTGGACAAAACCTATTTGTTTATGCTTGTAGAGACTAACTGGTTCAGAAAGGCATAAACTTCCATAGATGACAGCCTACTTTGTCAGATAGCAACAATGAAAGTTAGGTCATGCCAACACAGTAAGGGTGAAGTTACATGTTATGCTTAGCCTTGGACCATACTAAGGGCACTTAAACAAGCACTGACATTAAAACACCTTAACCTGTGCTAAGTGCCTTCTGAGCATCTTAAAGTTATGCCACTTTAGACAAACGTAAACTGTGCTCTGCTGCCTAGATTACATTAGGATAACATCAGTCTGCTTCACAGAGGCAAAATGAGCAATTTGCATTCCTCCCGCATTTCAGGATGCACTGCTCCCAACTTTCCCATCCCATACGGAGCAGGGATAGGGCCCAGGTGTCTTGGCTCCTAGCCAAACCTCTGTTCTCCAGTCTGTGCTCCAGAGCAATATCCTTAGCCATGCTATCTGTTTTGCATGGGACGCTTCTAATGAAGTAGAGTAGCATCTAACAAAGTGGGCTGGGACAAGCTGCCCAGCTGGGGCAGGGGGCACGTTACTCAGAGAGGGGGTGGAGGGGGGGATGTGGGCATGGCAGTGCTCAGAGTGGGGGCTCTGCCTCGCTATCATTTGCCCAGC
>NW_005842215.1:530837-550439 GCF_000455745.1 Alligator sinensis
CCCCTGCCCCCCTCCCCAAGTAATGTACCCCCCGCCCCAGCTGGGCAGCTTGTCCCAGCCCCAATCCCTCCCTCTCCCACACCCCTTCCTTCTCCCCTCCCCCAACCCCAACAGACTTACCAGCTGAAGGCACCTGTGTCAGCTGCCTGTTTAGTCTATAGCCGAATCTCCAAAGCGGCACCAAATCTTTTGGATCTGATTTGGCTGAATTAAATCAGGACAGTGATTTGAATCTCTGAATCGAATCACAGTCCTCCAAATCACCCAAATCCAAAGCAAATACTTACCGCTTCACACAGGTTGAATGATTACCATAGATCAGTGTCTTTGAATTCTTGATTTAATAAAATCATGTCAGCAGAAGATTGTTTCATGTCAGGCTCTGAAGCTATGCCTGGTGTCCTAAAACATTAATTACACACAAATATGTGCAAAAAGGGGGTTCACTACACAATAATTGTAGTGATACCTGATGGTCAAAGTGGCTCATTACACATCTGGATGTGGTTTAGCTTGTAACAATGGAAACTCATTTAAAACTCCCAAAACTTGCATATGTGTAAAGTGTGACACCATTAAGCCACACAAAGACATTTTTATCATGTATACATTGTTTAAGCATCATATATACAAGCACCCTCAGGTTATAAGTGGTGCCAACAATCTTATTGCCTCAGTGAATAGTCAATATGAATAGCATGCTTATAATTTTATATACTGAAATCATTTTTATTGTTTGGCAGATACTGTGGAAAAACATACAAAATAGTTATGAAATCACAGAAATTAGGATCAGTGTGTGATTCATCCAGGAATAGGAAAAAGATCTAATTTGTTAGAATTATTCATTGCAAACAAAATGTCTATCTTAATTACAATTGGCTAAGTCGTTAAATGAACATTTATACACCTGATATATACAAAACATATATCAACTTCTTCAGTTGTTGATTATTTCATTTTTTCTCAATCATTAGAACAATTCTCATTCCTTTAGTTCCTTTGCCCTCACTCAAACTATGTGCACACAAGTTGGAGGCATACCCCACATTTCGATACCTGAACATTTAAGATAATTGTTTCTCTGACTATTGATAAGATGTACTCTCAACTGCAAACTCTCCAGTTTTTCAGACCTCATAAACTCACGCCAGATTTTAAAAAATCTTTTATTATCAAAAGTATAGAGTACAAGGTACATTTCATGTGGAATATGCAAGTAACCTGAAAAGGCTTTTGCTATGTCCGTGGCTAAGAGCCATACCAGCTTTTGCTGTGATTTCAGCAGTCCTCACAAGTTACACAAGATGGGGATTGGTCACTGCTCAGATGGGAGACTCCAATTATTAAAACAAATGACCCCAGCTAGGTGTCTATCTAGCCTCCTTTTGAAGACCCCCAGGGTAGGAGCAAGAACCACTTCCCTTGGAAGTTAGTTCCAGATCCTAGCTGCCCTGACTATGAAGTAGTGCCTCCTGATAGCTAGCCTGAATCTACTGTCCATCAACTTATGCGTTATTCCTCGTGACTCCCGGTAGTGCTCGGGGGAACAGAGACTCTCCCATTGCTTGCTGGTCCCCCTTAGTCAGTTTGTAGATCGCCACCAGATCCCCTATCAGCCTTCTCTTGTGGAGGGTTGAACAGGTTCAGGTCCTATAGCCTCTCCTTGTAGGCCCTGCCTTGCTGCCCCATGATCATGTGAGTGGCCCTCCTCTAGACCCTCTCGATGTTGTTCACATCCCTCCTGAAGTGCGGTGCCCAGAACTGGATGCAGTACTCCAACTGCAGCCTGACCAATGTCACATAGAGGGGAAGGATCACCTCCTTGGACCTGCTCGTGATGTATCTGTGGATGCATGACAAGCTGTGGTTAGTCTTCCTGACCGCGCCCCCACATTGTTGGCCCATATTCATCTTAGAGTCAATAATGACTCCAAGATCCTTTTCTGCCTCTGTGCTGATGAGAAGGGAATTCCCCAGCCTGTAGGTATGCTGCTGGTTCTTCCTCCCCAGGTGCAGCACCTTGCACTTGTCAGTGTTGAAACCCATCCTGTTCTCATCTGCCCACCCCTGTAACTTGTCCAGATCTGATTGCAGCCTGTCCCTCTCCTGTAGTGTGCATACTTCACCCCACATCTTAGTGTCATCAGCGAATTTGAATAAGGTGCTTTTCACCCCCTCGTCCAAGTCGCTGATGAAGATGTTGAACAGTGCAGGTCCAAGGACCGAGCCCTAGGGAATCCCACTGCCCATATTCCTCCAGGTCAAAAATGACCTGTGCACCACCACTCTCTGGGTGTGGCCCTCCAGCCAATTAGTGACCCATCTGACCGTGTAGGCATCGACACCACAGTTGCCTAGTTTTTTAATGAGAATGGGATGAGAGACAGTATTGAAGGCCTTCCTAAGGTCCAGAAAGACTATATCAACCGCAACACCTGCTTCTAAGGATTTTGTGACCTGGTCATAGAAGGCCACCAGGTTGGTCTGACAAGACCTGCCTCTAATTACGTGGGAAATTATAGCAAATTTATACATTTTCCATGTATAGAATCTAATTATTGGGGGGGATGGGTTGTCTTAAATTCGGGGTCATTTTGGATTCATGTAAATGCAGTACTTCTCGTTTAATGGCTGTGACTGTACAGACCATAGCATGAGAATGCTGAATGTATACACTCCTTCAGCAAACACCACTAGAAAAACATTGTTTCATCCGTCAAGTTCAGATATAGTTTACAGGCAGCAGGGCATGATGATAAAGGTACCTCATTGCTAGCCAAGGACCTTTGACTATTCAGTGTTCAGGTATTCATTGAAGGGTCAGCAAAGAAGAACAGCTTAAATGTATGAAATAGAAAATGTCATCTGTCACGTCTGATTTAAGGGTCCATTTGCCAAGGTAGGGCATATAGTATGGTTAACTGAGCCATGATTAGCTTCTGTGATAGGATGCAAAGTAGAAATTCTTCAGTACGGTATTTTTAATCTTGTAAAGCACCAAGCCGAGTATTTACAGTTAACGGTATTATATGTTTATGATATTTAGACATGTACAGTAATTAAAATTAGTCTGTTATAGAAAAAAACCCAAACACTTTACCTAGCATTAATTTTGTCCATGAACTGCTGTTTATAATTCTATAAAAATTCTAAAATCTAAGATTTATATAAACTTGTGTGTATAATGGATAGAAAGAATTTTTTACATCCTGTTTACACATGATCAACAGTTACTTGATGTTGAAATTTGGTGTTTAGCTTTTAGTACACAAATTCAAAATCATTTTTTTCAAAATGAAAATTTTCATTTTGCTGTAAAGTTTCACTTAAATTTTGTTTCCCCTCTTTTGTGTTTTCTGTCGAGTGAAAAAAAGTAAGGAAGTGAAAGTGGGAGATTTTTTTTCTTTGTTCCAACAGAAAGAGATAAGAAAGTAGCTCTCTCCTGCCTTCACTTTCTCTTACTTACTACATATACATATTGTTTGAATCAAACAAAAAGCTAGAATTCAAATCTGAAATATTATTAAATGATTTTCAGCCATATTTTTCTTAGTATTTTTTAAACTGTAGTGAATTACTTGCCTAATCATTCATGACTGTATATGCTTAAAAATCTAGAGAATCAAACTAAGTTTTATGATGATGCTTTGCTTATCCTGGAAATGATTTGCTGTTTCACTGGACTTTGCAAAAGCAGAAGCTATACAGTGCGAGTCAGCATCTTCACTCACTACAATTATGAAGCATTGCAGTTACATAAAATAGGATATTAACATTCCCAAACTGCTTTCCTTTTCATCATTAACACACTCATCTCAGGATAGGACCTGGTTCAAACCTGATTTAATAAACTCCTGATCAGCATAACTGGCTTTTGTGTTTAAAGAATACTTTACAGAGTTGGGAGGCAATTGATGGGATGATACTAAATTTAAAAAAGGAGTGTGGAATTTACTGCCATTGATGGACGTTACAATGGAGGAAAGGCAAGGAGGCTTGATGGAGCTTCAAGAAACAGAGAGACTGCGTGCACAGAATCCTACCAAGGAAGCGCTGAAACCCTAAATCCAGTCCTGTGATTCACTGCAATAATCAGACATCTGAGCAGACAACCCACATTTATTACATTTACTCTGACCTACTGAACATATTACATGAGAAATTACCTGCCAAAAATTATACTTTATAGACTCTTTGTTTACATAAACTTTAACTAGATCATAAAAAAATAGTAAAATCTTCAAAAAGTTCTGTGCATACATTATGGGTATTGCTTTTTTAAAAATGTATAAATTTTTTTTTTTTACACTCCTAGCTTTGGATGTGTTGGATTGTGCAAGCAACTTTGATTTAATAAAATCTAGAAAGGAATTGCAGCAAATAACCCTCATGAAATATATTAAAAAAATATAAAAATCCCTCTAAATAATACATTCAATTCACACTACAGTTCATAGTGTTCTTGCATGTTTAATGAAAATAAAAATTTCCATAAGTGTCAAGCAGCACTGAAGAATAAAATGCAAACATTTTCACACAGCCAATAACCTCTTTAGTTATAAATATACATATGCTATATGTATAGAGGAATGGTAATAATACTACAGCTGGATATCCAGGACAACTACTGCACACACATCCTTTTTAAAGCCATTATATAGTTACTCTATATCGTACTCAATATATCACCTTGGGGGATATTAATTTGAATGGGCATGCATTAGCATAGGAGGGCTGTCTTGAAGTGCAGTGCTACCAGAATGACTTTTCATGTATATGGTTAGTAATCTGCTAAAATACACTTAATTATTTAGGAGTGATACTGATAGTTGTAAAAGTATAAAACAGAGTGAACATACAATCAATACATTATCCCTTGGATGTAAGCTATGACGTTACTTCAACTAAGCTGAATTCTGTATTTAAAAATAATTAGCTGTTACTTAGGCTGGTAGGTTTTGAGATCCTTTAACTAAGCTTCTCAGGAAAGGAGGGATGAACATGTCTGCATTTGCAAAAGTTCAGGGAATTGACTCAGAAGATACAGGCATAATTTAGCAAATAATACTTTATACTGCCACACCAACCTTTTTAAAAAGTATTAAAATTGCATTAGAAAATACTTAGAAATAATCAGGAAGTCCCCAGGTTGCTTTTCAGCTGCAATTAGCTGGGTTAGCTAGGCCATAACCTATGACAAGATTTAACAATAAAGGAAGAGAGAACAAGAGATACTCTGAAACTTTTCCATAGGACTCGGTTCCCTGGTTAGATTCCATCATGTGATCTAGAATCACTTTGGGTTTGATTCAAAGCTCATTGAGTTCAACAAGCATTGGATCAGGCCCTTGTATTTTATGTCCCCTAGATTCTCATATATTCATAACAAGCTAGACTTACCCTGGTAGGGAAATTCGCTAAGAAGCATGGGAGACTCGTGCCGCCTTAGTCAGGGGGGCGCATGCTCCCCCAGCGACCATTGGACGTGGGGGGACCCCCCCGTCACTGAATCTCATTGATGGGGGTCCCCTGCAGCCGATCATGAGACGGCCAATCACTGCAGGCACTTCTGGAAGTCGCTGCGGCCACTTCTGGGAGCGCCATGGCGTTGCACTCCCTGGCTGGTGCTTGCAGTGGGGGCACTGGTGCTCCTGCCTGCCGCCTCAGCTTGTTGCCTAAGTGGTGAGTGCGGCTGGTCAGGGGATAGACTGGCACTTTCAGGGGGTGCACATGCACCCCCATGCACCCCCTATATGTCACCACTGCTAAGGAGACTGACAGCATCATTTTAGTTTCTTCAAGGAACTGGATAGGATTTCTAATGACAGAAAATGCAACAAGAATGCACATAAGTAATGAGTTTTATCGCTGACTTCAGTGGGAACAGGATCAAGTCTTAAACGTATGCATCCCCAGCCATGCCTCCTTCTTGTTCAACACTGCATGCTTCTCAGGCTGTGCTAGCCTCAGTGAGTTGCCGTCAAAAAGGGAAATTGCAGCTCTGTTTCTCTTATGTTTTTCTCTCAGGCCAAACTTTCTTTTATCAAAAATTCTTCATCCTGGTTCACACCAGGGGAAACTGGGTTAAACTTAGTCTAAAAATGTTGTCTAATTTGATACCAGTAAATAGTAGAATTTTAATTAGAAATAACAATTGCCAAAGTCCCCTGATTTTGTCCTACAGTCAAGTAATAGGCAACACTTTCTTGCTCGCAGATGCTGAGCTCTGTCCAGCCCACCTCAAAGCCATGATTACAGCTACTACTCTGAGCTGAACATGCAACTATTTGAAGACCTACTTTTCCATCAGAAACAGAAAAAGAACCTATTTCCTAAGGAGTGGAGTCACATACTCCCATCAATCCAATTCAGACACTGCTACCAACTGCTGAGCCATTAGGAACTTTCTCATTATTTAGCAGATGGGTCCTTTGTCAGGCCTTACAAAGCCAGTTCATCATTGCTGTGGTCAGTTGAAGTTGTTATACAGCAAGTGGACCCTATGTACTGAGAACAGATCACTGCAGTATTGTCTTTAAGGTGTAGCAGGCTTGCCTTTTGGAGCTTGGGTTGAGTCCCAGGCTTGAAATCTTGCTGTTTTGATTGGTAGAGCCCATCCACCAATCAGGAGGCAGCAAGAGGATTTCAGTCATGCCCCTTTCCTGAGGGGAGGGGGAGAGAAGTTTCCGGCCCGCCGACGCGGTGCCCCCCCCCCCCCCCCCCCCCCCCCCCATGGACCTGATTGAAGACTGCAACACTCAGGTCCGGAAGACTTCAGGGGTAGAGCCCTGGAGACTATAAAAGGAGCTTCCTGCCCGGCATGAGGGGAACACATCCGGGACAGAGAAGAGCGGGGCTTAGAAGAGCTGAGGAGAGCTGCTCAGCAGGATGAAGCAGTAGCCCAGAAGCACCCCTGAAGACTTCCATCAGCGGGGAATGGCAGATGGTTCCAGTAGCTAAGCTCAGTGTGCAGCTCAGTGCATGGTGTCCAGACCCTGGGAGCTGCATGAGGCAGCTCGGGTCTGCAACCTCTGGCATGTGGCCAGAGACACGGTGCACAGGCTGGTGCACGGAGTAGGACCTAGCGCTTGGGCAGCTCAGGTCCTGAACCCCCGGAAGGAGGCTGGGAGCTCAGTGCAGGAGGCATGGCACAGAGGGTCCGGGTGTAGACTGAGCCTGGTGCTGCAAGAGGCAGCCCAGGCCTCTGACCCATAGCAAAAGGTTGAGTCCAGGGAGCCAGATAGTGCTTGGGCTACTGAGCCAGCAGACAGGGCTGAGCCAGAGGCCCCAGAAGCCCTGCATAGCAGAGCCCTGTTCCAGGGGACAGCGACCCCTCCCCAAAGCCCACTGCAGGCAAGAGAGCAGCTTGGCGCAGAGGACAAGGGCAACCTTCCAGGCCTGAGAGCCGTGAGTTGCAGGGAAAAGAGGATTCCAGGGGGAGTCCCCCCTGGTTAGTTAAGGACTTCTGAAAGTGGACGTCACACTGGGAGGGTCCCCCTAAAGTTACCAGCTTCCTTGTAGGGCTTGGGAAAAGCCCAAGGGCACTGGGTTTTGCCCTTGGGATTAAGTTTATTTTTGAGGTTCTTGCGCCATAATTGGTGTGATGTTGTGCCTTATATTTTGTGAACTCTCATGTTTGTAAATTAGTAGATGAGTAGAGTCCTAGGGCTCTGCTGGGACCCCCTGTGCTATTATTTCACCTATTGTTTACTGGTATTTATTTGTGGCTTATTTATTGTTCACCCATACTTATCTATAGTTTATTTGTTGGCTATCTATGTTTATTTTGGGGTTTATCTGTTTCAGATCAGATACTTACCTGTGACTTACCTGTATCTGGAGCACTGGTATAAGGTTTTATGTCATTTACCCAGAGGGTATTGTTTATGTTACTGGTTTAGATATCTTATAAATATATATACATATTGTACATATGTTTATATCCATGTTCCTTTCCCTTGTTAATGTAAATACATTTGTATATAGTGAAGTCCCCTGACTGTTCTGGCCTGGTGCTATAGAAACAGAGGGAAACTGAGCAGTCTAGAGTTGCCCCCCCACAGCACACCTGCCAGCTAACAATCCCCTTCAATTGGAAAAGGGGAGTATATACCCAAGTTACCTGGGCAACAAAGGCTAAGTACAGACTGTCAAAAAGCTCGAGGCTGAATTTGTTCAGTCTTTGCAAGTTAATCTAAAATGCTTAGATTAAACTGATAAGCAAGTGAACAGACATTCACTTTTGATTCTGGAAATGCAGCCACATGTCTGCAGTGGCCCAGGCCAGAACCCACGGGGTGCTAGAGCATGTCTCCCCACTTCAGTGGAGCAGACAGCTTTAGGTCAAAGTTAGCCCACCCACCCTGAAAGGCAGGGAGGATTTGCAGGGGAGGTTTACAGCATCCTGGGATTCTGAGCAACCATGAATTAACTTGAATCGTGAGGGGATCAATAAACTGATTTAACCTATATTAGTTAAGTCTGATACTACATCCATCCATTCATTTAGAAAGTGGTTTATGTGCACTGAACTTCTGTTGTGTTACAGATTTGAACCAGTCTCCAATCACTTTCTACAAGTTTATGTGTAATTTCTGTCCCCAGCCTAAATGTCAGGATAAAACCTATGCCTGAAGAAGGGTGTTTGTGCCCAAAAGCTTGCAAAGAACAATTTTCCCAACTATTTAGTTGGTCAAATAAAAGATATCACATTTAGCCAGAGAATCTTGTCTGCCTATGTCCTTAGACTAACATGGCTACAACCAGCAACTCTAAAGGATAAAACATCATGTACTTTTCCTTCTTTTTTAAAGTATATTTATCTAATCTTCCCTGGATACATTCTGAAATGAGGTATGAAATAAGCAGGGATCCAGGTTTTCCGTTTGCCACAGAAAAACTTGATAAAACCCAGATTTTCTCATTTTGATGGGAAAAACCCAGATTTTCTCATTTTGATGGGAAAAACCCAGATTTTCTCCTTTAAAGGAGAAAAACGTGGGAAATGGTGGGTTTCCCCTTGTAGACTGCCTTCCTCTCACTCCCCGCAGCCCCTTGCAGGATGGAATTCTGCCAGTCAGGCAGGGGGTGCCAGGTGCATATATGTGAGAGTACACATGCACATGGCCACAAGGCAGCCTGGAAAGGAGGTCCCTGCACGTAAGTCTCGTGTGTGTGTGTGTGTGTGGGGGGGGGGGGGATGGAATTTAGGTTCCCATAGGGAGGGAGTTGAGCAGGGCTGAGGTTGGGGCTGCTGCCCAGCCTGGGTGGTATGTGGGGCTTGGGGCTGAGGGCTGGAATGTGTGGCCATAGGGCCCAGGTGGGGAGCAGTCTGGAGCTACAGGAGGCTCATCCAGGGTGCAGAGGGGCTGACTCCCCACTGCTGTGTGCACTCCCTTAGGGGCCATGGGGGGCATGACCTCCCAGACTTGTGCATGAAGTGGGGGTACCCTCCACCCTGCTGCCCTCCCCCTGGGGTCTCTGCAGCCCAGCGGGCAGGACCTGGCATGGCAAGGCAGAACAGGATAAGGTGGGGAAGCTTGATGCTGCCACTGTGAGGCCCATGCTGTCATGGCAAAGCGCCCCCTGTCCGCCTAGCAGCAGTGGGGGTGGTAGCACAGAGTTTGTGTGCCCCTCTCTGCTTCTGGCCGGGCAGGGGGCACCTTGCAATGACAGCACAGAGCTCCAAGCAGTGGCAATGAGCTTCCCTGCCCGGGCCCACTTTGCCCTGCCATGCTGGGTCTCTCCTACTGGGCTGCAGAGGCCCCAGGGAGAGGCAGCAGGGTAGGGTGCCCTAAGTCCATGGTGGGCAGCCCATACCTACCCCAACCCATGGGCTCCACTCCAGCCATGCTGGCCATGGGGGATGGGGAGCCAGGCTGCACACTGTGCTCCACTGCAGCAGCTGCCACCTCCCACAGGTGACAGCTGGGGCTCAGGTACTGCTGCACAGGGTTTCAGACCTGGGTCCCTGGCCCTGTAGATCTGGCAGCTGTGGCCCCCCCCCCTCTGGCGGGGGTGGGGGGCTGTGATTGGGGAGTGGGGGGCTGTGGTTGGGGTGTGAGGGTCACTGGCAAGGGTGGAGGGGCTGAGGGTGGGGAATGAAAAGCACCAGCAGAGCTGGGGGGCTGTGGGTCGGGGGCTGTTGGTCAGGAGTGAGGGGCAATGGCATGGTTAGGGCCATAGTATATCAGGGCTGCTCAGTGCCACAAAGCAGCTGGTGGGGGGAGGCCGGGACAGCTGCAGCTGGACCCATGTTCTGATGAGTGAAGTGGGCAGGGGGAGCTCTGATTTTCCACGTTAAAAAACCCAAAATCAAACACCAAAATTTATAGGTATTTAGAATTTATTTTATTATAGAAATTGAAGAACTGGTAGGCTTCCAAATTTGCTTTAAAATTGTAAATATATCAATAAAACATTGTGTTCAACTCATACCTGTATATACGGTAGCGTTCCATTTCAATCACAGAAAAACATAGATTTGGGGGGGTTTTAATCAGAGACATGATTTTTAAACAGAAAAAACCAGGATCCCTGTACATAAGCAATTCAGTAACTATAACAAAATGTTTATTCTGATACTCTAAACTCGTTTGTAATTCCTCAGATGCTTCTAATGTAGTATATATCTTAGTGTAATAATCTCTCTCATTCTATTAATTTCATAATACATAGGTATTTCACAATTTAATCCCAGTATGTCACCAAAACACAGCTTCTCAGAAATCTACTAATTATCTTTTCAAGATTATCATATCACTATAATAGATTAATTACTATCTTAATAGATCTAGCTTATCTAATACTATATCCAGCTTTTTAAAGGGACTAACAAGCTTGATTCTATGTAGACCTGCATTTATTGCACAATTGTATATATCTACTGATATGTCAATTAGTTTTATACTATTGGGGAATAAATTATTCAATTAATGGGCCTGAATTTTCTCTGCAGAAAATTAAACTGCACAGACCAACCTGATGGCTTTCTACAACTAGGTCACAAAATCCTTAGAAGCAGGTATTGCGGTGGACATAGTCTTTCTGGACCTTAGGAAGGCCTTCTATACTGTCTCTCACCCCATTCTCATTAAAAAACTAGGTGACTGTGGTGTCGATGCCTACACGATCAGATGGGTCACTAATTGGCTGGAGGGCCGCACCCAGAGAGTGGTGGTGCACGGGTCATTTTCGACCTGGAGGCACATGGGCAGTGGGGTTTCCCAGGGCTCGGTCCTTGGGCCTACACTGTTCAAAATCTTTATCAGAGACTTTGACGAGGGGGTGAAAAGCACCTCGTTTAAATTCACAAATGACACTAAGATGTGGGGAGAAGTGGGCACACTAGAGGAGAGGGACAGGCTACAACTAGATCTGGACAAGTTACAGGGGTGGGCGGATGAGAACAGGATGGGTTTCAATACTGACAAGTGCAAGGTACTGTACCTGGGGAGGAAGAACCAGCAGCATACCTACAGGCTGGGGATCTCCCTTCTCATCAACACAGAGGC
Organism: Alligator sinensis; assembly: GCF_000455745.1. Classification (NCBI taxonomy): domain Eukaryota; kingdom Metazoa; phylum Chordata; order Crocodylia; family Alligatoridae; genus Alligator; species Alligator sinensis. The sequence continues at coordinate 542,354 of NW_005842215.1, forward strand.
AGAAAAGGATCTTGGAGTCATTATTGATTCCAAGATGAACACGGGCCGCCAATGTGAGGGTGCGATCAGGAAGGCTAACCGCACCTTATCATTCATCCACAGATGCATCACGAGCAGGTCCAAGGAGGAGATCCTCCCCTTCTATGCGACATTGGTCAGGTTGCATTTGGAGTACTGCATCCAGTTCTGGGTGCCGCACTTCAGGAGGGACGTGGCCAGCATCAAGAGGGTCCAGAGGAGGGCCACTCGCATGATCAGGGGGCAGCAGGGCAGGGCCTACGATGAGAGGCTATGGGACCTGAACTTATTCAGCCTTCACAAGAGAAGGCTGAGAGGGGATCTGGTGGCCATCTATAAACTGGCCAAGGGGAACCAGCAGGCAATGGGAAAGTCTCTGTTCTCCCAAGCACTACCGGGAGTCACAAGGAATAAAGGCCATAAGTGGACTGAGAGTAGATCCAGGCTAGATATCAGGAGGCACTGCTTCACAGTGGTGCTTGCTTCTACCCTTCGGGTCTTCAAAAGGAGGCTAGATAATCACCTAGCCAAGGTCGTTTGACCCCAGCATTCTTTCTTGCCCATGGCAGGCGGTTGGACTTGATGATCTGCTCAGGTATCTTCCAACCCTACCAACTGTGAAACTATAAACTGCGTCCAGGTGCACATCTACGTGTGTGCCTAGGTCGGGAGCAAACTGAGCCTGACAGGACCAGTTTAGTCCAGGGGGGCTCCTGCCCTGCTCTGCCCCCTGGCAGGAGCCAGGGGGAGCACCAGGCTCCAACCACAGCTACCTAGGTACCAGTGGGCATGGGAGCAGGCCCAGGCTGGCAAGGGGCACAGGATGGGTCAGACCTAAGCTCTGGGGGGTGAAGGAGGATGTGTACCTGGTTCTGGGGCAGCTCCAAGCAGTGTGGAACTGGGGGCTTACCTCAACCCTTTTTCCAGGAGAAAATAGATTCCTCTGATAATTTAGTTTAACTAGAGAGGGATTGCCTTTTTTGTTGTGACTGTTTGAATCCCTGATTACTGTGATTTATATCGTGATAGTGTCCATTCAAGTCAATTGGGGTACTGCTCTGTCACGGCATAATTTGTAGGTTCAGATAAAATATTGGTTGATTCAGAAATGTGGTATTGGTCAGCACTTCAGGGTGTGCCATGCTAAAACTGTATCAGCTGGTACCTGTTATACCTGAGGAAACTGCCTGGAAACCTACAATCTAAGCAGGGCAATGCCACCAGGGAAGTTCAGAGTCTCCCTTGAGCAGACTCTCCAAGGCACTGTGTCCATCCCTGCCCACTGGAAAGGGATCACAGGCAAGTCCCTGGAGGGGAAACGGAGGTGATCACTACTTAAAGAGGTAAACAAGGGAACACTCCACAACCCATAGCTCTAGGGGACGAATGGCAGCTTTCTGTTGTCTCTGTTTGTTTGGTCTGAAACTTTTGGGAGGAGACAGACAGTGGGTGGGAAGCAGCCAATGTTAACCCAGTCACTGTTCAAACTGAACTCAAACTGATATTTCCCACTATATCTGACCCAAACTGGAACTTTGCCATTTGTGGATTATTTGTAAGATCAAGCAATTTGTCATTCTGGGTACAGCCAGAAGCTAAGAGAATGGGACAAAATGATATACCCCACTAAATGGAAAGGAATTCATATCTAGTTCACATTCACCATGAAATAAAAGTTTCCAGGCAGATTCCTCAGGTATAACAGGCACCAGCTGATATAGTTTTAACATTGCATTCCCCAAAGTGCTGACCAATACCACGTTTCTGTGTCAACCAATATTTTACCCGAACCTATAAACTGTACCATGATGGAGCAGCATCCCAACAGACTTGAATGGACACTGTCGCAACATAAGTAGGGACCCCTAGAATTGTACTGTAAAAGTGTGGCATAGCAGCTCCTTTAACCTTGCAGTTCCCCCTATTCGCCCCCTGACACTTATTGGTGGAAGGGTCCTGTCAGCCCCATTGCTCAACACTCATTCCTGATGACTGGGAGGTGAAAATCATGACATATTTAAAACCGTGGTTTTTGCCTCCCCACCAATCAGGGGTGAGTGGCAAGTTGGGGGGAGGGGGAGGTGAACTACAGGATTAAAGAAGGTGCCATACCAGCAGCTTCCCGCCCATTGTCTGTCTCCGTTGCCGTTCAGTCAGATATCTTGGACAGTTCCCAGGGGTTCTTGCCTGCCATGTCTTGTTGGAATAAATTTGTTATTGGGAGGATGATCTTAAATCCTGCCTTTCCTGGGTCCCTTCTTCAATCTTTCTGTCTGGCCTTCTGTCTTGGGGCTCCGCTTCCCCTATACCCCACCTTAGGCCAACCAGATATTAATTCCAGATTGTGACTAGTACTCATCACAGCACAGATTTTCTCGTTGTCCCCTTTTTAAGTCAGTAAAGTCCGGTTTGGATGGCGTATCATCTGGCTTTAGGCCATACATCAACTGGCCTGCACTTTTACCAGCCCTGAATTACTTTGCTCCCTGGTGTGCTTCTGTCTCCCTCTGGTTTGGGTCCACAGCTGCCCACATATCCTTTTCTCCCTTTTTTCTCAGGTTGAATGCCATCCTACTCCTGGCTGGCCATATCTGGGATCCAGTGTTCCATCTCTGGGAAGTAGTTAGGCCCTCCTGGGCTTAACTTAACCCTGGCTGGCCCCTCCTGGGGCTGCCAACACATGCCCTCTGAGGGGCTGCAAACAGCCCTGGGCCACTCTGGGGCCACCGGAGGGCTCTGATCTGGTCCTCCCTGATCCTCCACTGGCAAGGTTTTTATATCCCTTCCAGTGGGCCGGCCAGAAAATCAGTGTTGGCATGCCACCATAAAGTGGGTCCATGCCAGTGCTGGCTCTCCTCTGGCCCGTGGCAGGTTTTTTTTTCTTCTTTCTTTAGTGCAGCATTTTTTCCCTCCACAGCCCCACTCCGGCTGAACTTCTGGTCCCTGGCAGTGTCCTGCCGGATCCGTGCCTCTCCTCCCTCAGGTAAGTTTTTTTCCATGGTGGTGTCCCCACCACACTGATCTCCTATGCAGGGCTTTAAACTAGGCTCATCGGGGATGGGGATGAAAAAGACAGAGAGAACCTAGGAACAACAGATCATGAGCCAGGAACTGGAACAGTCCATGTAAGTACTAAGCAGCCCGATACGCATTGGGACGGGGGGTACCAAGGGCACCTATTGGGGGTCTTAAGTGTCTCTATACTAATGCTAGGAGCATGTGGAACAAGCAGGAGGAACTCACACTCCCGCTTTCAAACAAAGACTTTGACCTGGTTGGATTAACTGAAACCTGGTGGGACCCTACCCATGATTGGGCAGTAGGCAATGAGGGCTACAGGCTGTACAGATGAGATAGAGTAGGGAAAAAGGAGAGGGGGGGTGTTGCTCTCTATGTTAAGGAGCAATACACATCTTCTATAATCAAGATGAGATTACAGAAGAGGGACAAATTGAGGTACTGTGGGTCAGAATACAAGGGGGTTGGGATGAAAGGGATTTGGTAGTGGGGGTCTATTATAGACCACCACACCAGGAGGATGAGCTAGACCTGGAATTCTCAAGGCAGCTCTCAGAGGCAGTACACTCAAGGGACATGGTTGTCATGGGTGACTTAAACTACCCTGACATCTGCTGAGAGTAGCAATCAGCTAGATCTGATCGTTCATGTAGTTCTTAGCCTGCATACAGGACCTTCACCTAACACAGGAAGTATCCAGTCCCACTAGGGGAAATGCCTTACTGAACTTGGTGTTTGCTACAGGGGATGACCTGGTGGATGACCTGGTGGGAGAGCTGCACATACAGGGTAACCTAGGGGATAGTGACCACCAATTGTTGGACTTCACTATCCAGCAAAAAATGGGAAAAATAACCAGTAGGGCAGCAGTGCTAGACTTCAGAAAGGCTAACTTCAATGAGCTCAGGAGATTAGTAAGAGAGGCACTGAAGGACAAGGGCATTGGTGGGATGGGAGTCCAGGATGGGTGGTCATTCCTCAAGGGAACAATCCTTCGGGCACAGAAGGGAACAATCCCATTGCACATAAAGGGGGCAGCAGGACCAAGAAACAGGGACATCCAGGAAAATCCAAGCCTGGGGCAAACAAAGAGGCATACAGATTGTGGATGAAGGAGGTAGCCATCAAGGAGGAGTATACCTACTTGGCTTGAACTTGCAGAGAGTCAGTTAGAAAGGCCAAAGCAGCAATGGAACTCAGACTGGCATAAAAAAATTAAAGACAACAAGTCTTTTTTCGGGTATATAGGGAGCAAAAAGAAAGCGCCTGGGACCCCTACAGGACAAACTAGGGCAATTGGTGACAGATAGGAGCAACAAAGCTGAGCTCTTCAATGAGTTTTTCACATCGGTATTCCTGAACATGGAAAAAGACATCTCCCAGTTGGATTATAGACAGGCACAAGAGGGGCACCAGCCCACCAACAGTTAGTGCTGATTTAGTGAAGGGACACTTGGAGGGGCTGGACATATTTAAGTCAGCAGGCCCAGATGATCTTCATCCAAGGGTGCTGAGAGAATTAGCCAGTGTCAGCAGAACCACTGGCAAGACTGATTGAGCACTCGAGGCACTCAGGACAGGTCCCAAAGGACTGGAAAAGGGCCAATGTGGTCCCTATTTTCAAGAAAGGGAGGAAGGAGGATCTGGGTAACTATAGGCTGGTTAATCTCACCTCTGTCCTTGGAAAAACCTTTGAAAAAATTATTAAGGATCACATTTGTGAGAGTCTAGTAGGAAAAATAATGCTGAAGGGCAACCAGCGTGGATTCATAGCAGGTAGATCCTGCCTGACTAACCTTGCTTCTTTTTATGACCAGGTCACAAAATGCTTAGATGCAGGAGTTGAGGTAGATGTAATTTACTTGGATTTTAAAAAGGTCCTTATGCATTGGATCATAAATGTTTCCCAGTGGAATACCTGGGATAGATCCCAGTCAGATGTTAGCTTTTATTCAAGCCATTTTATTAACAATAAACATTAACATATACTGTCAGAAAATGAAGAGTGCAAGTCTGTTCTGTCTTTTACTTTGCCTGCCTTAAAATAATCCATAAGTAATTGAAAGGCAACAACACTATTACTTTTCAGATACCTGAGGATGGGAATATTGCTCAGAGAGATGGCATGATGGCCAAATCAAACCTACATTTCATTTTTAAGCAAACTGGATTTTCATACTTTGACAAGTTTGCCATTTTGAAGCCAGAGACAGTTATTCACAGTCTGCAGTAGATGATATTCATGCTGGTTATCCAAGCACTAGCCAGTGTAATGTGGCATGCAAACCAGCCCTAAGTGGAGTCAGTTTAATTTCAAAAGTCATGGACCTCATTTAAAAAAATAGAATAGAATTTTAAATGGAATTTAGTTGTAATGAAAGGTGCTAAAATGGACAGGTCTGGATGGCTGAAGCACTCTCTTTTCATAATACATACACTGTGAGCAGTAAAAGTTTCCCAGCCCTGGTGACATGGTCACAACCCTCTTCTGTTGGGACCAACTCTTGAGAGGAGAAGATACATAAGTTCACTATTCATATAGTGTGCGCTCAGCCTTGAATGAAAGGTCCATCAGAATCCTTCCTGGATAAAACAGAGTGACTCTGCAGGCAGGCAGGAGTCACAGGCATAACAGGGCAGCTCTGTGCCCTGGGCAGTGGCTCTGAATGGCACAGTGCTGACTACCACATTGCCAGTGACAGCAAGTCCAGCTGCAAGCTTGAAGGGCAGCTATTTTTGTGCCTTCCTCCAAAGGCAGCATCTGGTACTACTCCCCCAGTAGCACCAGTAGCTCCCTCTCATTTATGCTACTGGCTGGAAATAGGTGTTGGTGGATAAGCTTTGAGACAGGAACTTTGGGAAAAGCCAAAAAAAGCAAAAGAGTTCAGTTAACTTTTTACTATCTTGCTGTAAATATCTTTACCTGTTAGTCTAAGTTCAAGAAGAGAACAGGATTTTGACTATACTCAGTGTGCAGTTCTTCTGGAGCATGCTGGGAAAGCACTTGCTTCCACAGCCCTTCACCTCCTTGATGGAACTCCCAAGAAAGGTGCCAACCAGTGCCCATTGTGCTGGTAGGTTTAGTTTACTGTGGACAATGATCCACTTAAAATGGACCAGTACTATCAATTTGTTTCACTTATGGAAGACTATCCAATGCCAGTCAGAGGGCAACAGATTTCCATCACTGCTGGTTTGGGTTAAATTCAAAGAGCTGACTTGAGCATGGAAGCTTATTTATCCATTACCAGTTCACTGAACCAGGTGATGTATGGATAATGTGTCAACTGAAAATCAAGGATAGTTTACTTTTGCAGCAGCATTGCAAAAGCAAAACAAATACAGGTTCTGGTACTGTTTGTATCATCTACCAGTGACATTGTGTGTAGTGAACATAGGATGTTGGCCATTAGAGGTAACTCACTCACCTGCTGTACGTTTGATTGAACATAAGCCTCCATTAAAAATGTGACATTTATTTATATAACTCCTAGTTCCCTTTCAAATTTCAAAATGTAATAATGTGACCCTGCAAGAGTGCATTCATTGGTCTTCATGAAGTCTTACCTTGGTGTAGAGATTTCCTTGGGTTGAAGACTGGCCAGTGTAAGAGGAGTGGTATAACTAACTGTCTCCATATAGTCTGGTACATTCTGGCCAAGAGTAGCATAATAACCATGGGCACTAGACTAAGGTGCTGACTTAGAAGGGATGCCTGAATCATGGCCCCATAAGAAATCCATGGCGTGGACCGTGAGCAACAGCCAAGGCAGCCAGACCATGCCCCAGCAACAGCAGCCGGGGATTCTGAATCTCCAGGGCAGGTAAGACTGCTGCTGTTCCCTTCTCCCACACTTGCCTGGGCACACCCGCTACCCTACCCATGCTCTCTAGTTATGCCTCTGCTGTCCAACAGCAGCCTAAGGGTAGGACTCTCTTCCTTCACTTTATTCCTGCTATGTAGCTACAAAAGCCATTACCAAACACTATGGTTCTTGTTCAAACATGCATGTTGCACTCAAATCAATAAACTTTTGTCCATTTCAGGCTCTCTCTCCTCGTCTCCTGTCATGGAGGAATCTGCTTTCCTGCAGGTTTCTGGGGAGCCAATGCTGGCACCCACTTTTTGTGAAGCATAGGAACAGTCAGAGAAAATGCACAGTTTCACTACCATGCCCATGTGCTAGGCAAACAGAATTTAACCTGCATATGATAGACAATTTATAACTTACTATAAGAGTTGTCCAAGAAAGTCCATCTTTTTGCTTACTAATTTGATATAGTCTCGCCTTAAGGAGTGACTGTAGGTCCCATCTGTGTTACTGAGAACTGCAGAATATTCTGGAGTCTCCAAGTGTGAGACTACTGCACTGCTACTGCTAAAACTGATGAGAGAGAAAGAAAAAAAAACCAACACAGTGGATTTTTTTTATAAGAGCTGCAGATTTATTTACATTGGAAGACATTAAGTCCTGGTTCATCACAACTATAATCACAAGGGGAAAAGGGTACTTTTGATATAAAAAACCACAGCAGAGTGGCCTAATGCAAAATTAATATTAAAAATGTTATTTTTTATTTCTTGCCAGCATTGCCATTTCCTTGTATTTTGCTGTTTTTCACACTTACTATTGATTGATAGTAGATACGCATGGGGTATTTTCAAAATAACTAGACACCCAAGGCCTGTGGGTAAATAAACACAATTAAATATTTCATTTCAGTTTACACAATTCCCCTTTTTTTGAAATCCAAAAAACAAATAAAACCTTTCTTTTAGTGCAACTTGTAAAAGATTATCAAATGTGTAAGGTCCTGACAAGCATAAGGCTGCATGTAACTAACATTTTTTTAAATTAAAAATGTGGAAGGAAAATTTTATCAACATTTCAATCAAAAGGAAACATTAGCAATTTCTTTTCATATTTTTGTCTAGTTGTGGGTTAATGATTGCAGTCTGCAGATATATGGTGAACAAGCTGTTACAAAGCTAAAAAGTTCTAGTGGAGGTTCTGTATACCTGGGTTGGGGGGGGGGGGGGGGGTGGTGT
>NW_005842215.1:550470-558332 GCF_000455745.1 Alligator sinensis
TTGGTTCAGTGGATGTTGTTTTTATCAATTTTATTAGTGTAAAGACATCTGTATTTTTCCCCTTTATCAGGTTTTAGAATATCAACCATTTTTCATGACATTTTCATTTATTTTCTTTATGAGAGCAATATCTCTTTTTCATTGCTTAATAGTCCTTTATTTGAAAAGCTCTACCCTTAAGGGATACCTGACCTGCTGAGGGAGTGCCATTAAATTATATCAGTTTAGCTTATTTTAAAAGTGTTAGATGAACAGAAAATTATTTGTATTTAAATAGGAGTTCTGAGGAATACAGCGCATCAGGAAGTTAATGCAGAAAATGTATGAGAAATAATTAGTAAAGTAATTCACTAAGATGAGTGTCGCAGGGCACCTCGGTGCTCTGCTCCTAGAGAGGGGAAACTGCCAGGGAGAAAGAGCCCTGGCAGGGAATAATGAGCACAGCTGTGGGTTGCCCGGGGCAACCAGGAAGTCAGCTGACCAGAAGGGGCAGGGCCTGGCCCTCATAAAGCCCAGAGGCTGAGGCCAAGCTAGCAGTTCCCTGCCAGCAGCCAGAGGGGTAGGATGCGAGAATCACAAGTACAGCTTATGGCAGTTCTGGAGGCTTGAGCAGTGATGTTAAGTTATAGCCAGGCGGCTTCAATTTGTGTTACAGCCTAGGGGCTTGTGTTTTGCGTTGGCGTTGTTATTTATTACACCGGTGGCTAGGGTGAGGCTATTAGGGGTTGGAGGAGGCCTCAGGGGGAACCCACAGTGGCGTGGGGACCCCAGTGCCAGTGAGGGCGCAGTATCCTCAAAGGGGCCTCACAGCGGAGTGTGAGGACCCCGGCACCAGTGAGGGCACAGCATACTCATAGGGGACCCACAGTAGTGTGGGGACCCTGGTGCCAGTGTGGGTGCAGCATAGGGGGTACATAGACCCCAGCCCCCAGAGAGGGGGGACACTATTAAGAAGCCCAAGGTGGGCACGGAGCGCCCCAGAAAGGGGGCAACAGTAGTGGAGAGCCCAAGTTGGGCCTGGCGAGCCCCAGACAAGGGGTGTTATTGAGAAGCCCCAGTGTGGGTGTGGCGAGCCCCAGGAGGGGCACTACTGAGAAGCCCAGTGTGGGCGTGGCGAGCCCCGGAGAAGGGGTACTACTGAGAAGCCCCAGTGTGGGCATGGTGAGCCCCTGAGGTAGGGTGTGGTGCTGCGGTAAACCCCGAAGAAGGGCGTAGTACTGCAGTAAACCCCGGAGAGAGGGGGTAGTAGTGCGGTGAGCCCTGGAGAAAGGGGGTAGCAGTGCGGTGGGCCCAAGAGACAAGTGACTGAACCAAGAAGTCCCAAAGTGGGCACAGAAGTCCCCAGGAGAGGGGCGGCTTTATCGAGAAGGACCCTGAGAGGGGAGATGCTACAGAGAAGGCCCAGAGTGGGCGCAGAGAGCCCTAGGAAAAGGGCAGCATTGGAGAGAGAGCCCCAAGAGAGGGGCAGTATTCTAGAGAAGACCCAGAGTGGGCACGGAGAGCCCTAAGAGCGGGCGACAGTACAGAGGAGGCCCCAGAGAGTGGGCGAGTGTATTCAACAGACCAATGTCCAGTCCAACTGCGAGTCTTGGGGCATGGTATCAGGGGAGGTTGGAGCCACGCATAGCCCATAAGGCTAGGGCGCCCAGGGCACCCATTTGCAGGACAAGACCCACGAGGGGTCTGGGGGTCCAAGGGGACAGAGGTCACAGCGAACCATGTCCAAGAAGACGTGAGGCAGCCTCCCAACCTTATCTAACAGCAAAGATGTGGCGGGAGAGAAACCGAGGGTGCCCTTGGGCCGACTTGGCACGGAAGAGGGGGCCTTAAGGAGATCACGGCTCTCCTGGAGGACCCCGCCCGTGACAATGAGTTTACCTACAGGGCTGAAAACCTGAAACTGGATTATTTAGAGGTCTTGTAATAATACTTCACTTCAGGTCACCAATTTTACTCCAGCCTAGAGCAGTAATGGCAAAATATAATTACCTGTTTGTCAAACTATGTAAATTGAATTGGACACTTCTGTCTGCCTCCTAGTGAGGAGGAGACTATGTGATAGGATAAGCCAGAGAGGGCCACCATGATGCCTCCTAGTGGCTCCCTCAATCCTGCCTAGCTCATGCTCCTGCCTTCCAGAGTCTCACTATGCTTCCTTGTCTGCCATGCCTTGATGTTAAAAGTAAAGAAGGGAGGCTACCCTTGGAGGCTGATGAGCCTAGGGTGTTCTTTCTCTCACTCCCTTAGTCCCTACTTGTCTTAAGGCATATATTTGTAGCCTCTTTCCACCCTTACAGCCATGCCCATGCCTCACACGTGTTACTCGGTTGCCATTTACTCCTTTGTATAGGGTTCAATTTTCCTAGCCTTAGCTTACAGGTTACTCTGGCTGTAACTGGCCTGGTCTTTTCATCCCAGCTTCTTGATGGCCACTGGTTACCCCTGTTGCCCCCTCTAAGCTCAAGCTCTGTCCCTCTTGACCTCAGGCTGCCTCTGTTGCCCCCTCTGGGTTCAAGATCTGGCCTTCTTGGCCTCAGGCTTGCCTGTGTCTGGCACCCCTGCCCCTGGCAGGGCTCAACAGCATGTCTCTCAGGCAGCCCCGTGGCCTCCTTTCCACCTCTTCCAGCCACATCCAGTCCCCTAGTTTACTAGAACACAAATCCAAGCCATTGCTTCAAATTCAAGTTTAAATCACAACATAAATACAAACCATGGTATCACAACTAAAAAACCTGCCTAGCTCTGGATTGTTACCTCACTACAGGCCCTCAGCTCCCCTTATCTCTCTAGGCAACTCCAGGGAGCAACTCAGGTGCTTGCCAGCCTGTCTGCTGCAGGCATCTCCCTTAGGAGCTCCTCTCCCTGCAGCCTGCAGGGTCTGACTGCTCCCTCGGGCCCCGGGCCTGGGTTTTTATACCTAGAAGCCACGCCCCCTTTCTGCCACTGCCTTCCCCAGCTCTGCACAGGGATATTTCCCTGTTAATTAAGGGCCAGCTTGCCCTCCTGTGGCAATGGCCCCATGCATCCAACTGTGTCCTCTTAAAGGGACAGGAGTCCCTTGGCTCGCTGTTATAGTTCCCTCTACTCCCCTTGTAAGTAGTAACAGATGCTGCACAGCATTAGGTTGCTAGGTCTGTGTTGTGTCAGGGTTGATGATAACCTATGTAGAATATAGATTACAGTTTGGATGGGATGGTTTGGATAGAGATGATCCTGCCTCAGGCACGAGGCTTGACTACATGACTGCTGGAGGTCCCTTCCAGCCCTACTTCCCTACAGTTCTACGATTAGAGTCCAATCTCACAATAGTGATTTTACTGAAGACCTATAGGGCCTGGATTTCCCCTTGATGTTACCATATATAAAGAATAGGTCCGCTGAAGTTAGTGGTAGTGTAGAATTGGTGGATGTCAGATGAGAATTTAGGTTCTGTCCACAGATCATTTTAAGTATGATGATGTGGTTCTAACTACAGTCTCCAGGATGGTCATTTCAGACCCATGTCATGGTATCTCCAAGAACTCCCTAAATCAGGAATTTTCCTGAATTTGAAAACTTGGTCCTAAATTGGCAGGCAGCACTCTTCTGCCTCTGCTGGAAAGATTCTGTACAATGCTGTCTGGCACTGCATTCACATGGCACTGCAGCAGGACTAATTACTTGGCCTGAAGAACCACATTAAAGATGCTAATCCAAATGGAACCAGAAGTAGAGGTATGCAGAGCATCCAGGGCTCCGTCCTGCATTTTTCTGCCCAAAGCTCAGTTGCTTTAAGTAGAAAGTAGTGCTTAAGTGAGAGCAGACATATTGAAGAGTAACAGGTCTGCAAAATCTTTTCTGCTGAAGAAAAGATCATTATTGTGAGGACTGAACTTCATACTGCAACACTCTATAAGAAGAGCTTTCTTGGTTAATCTCTTTTAAACAATCCCTTAAATTCTAGGGTCTCTGCTCAGGGAAAGTGAGACCCTTGCCATATTACAGAGCATCAGGACAGTCTGAACTGGATGCAGGGACATGGGCATATTTTAAAATAAGAAATTTTGGAAGCCCACGTGATGGACAAATGGAACAATAATCCCTCCTTTTTTTACCCAGCCCTAAAGAGGCTTCTTTGGCAAAGCTCCCATAGGATTGTGGCAGCTAGGCGGGCAATCTGTGTCCATCATATGCAACATATTAGGGAAACAATCCATCTTCACCGAGAATAATCTGCTGTTTGTCATTGTGTATATGCACTGAGCAATTAATGCACTCACTTGCTGAAGCGCTGGTTCAGTGTGATGTAACACAGGTTCCTCCATCTGTCTTTGTTTTCTTTGGTTTGCAGTTTAGCTTGGTCTTTCTGCTGATCACACTGTTTCCTCATCCTTTCCTTGATTTCTGATTCCAGGTGAAAAAGCTGCATTAGAGGAATACTTGTAATTTAAATGGGAGTTCTCCTGGATAAAGTAGATTTATAGTTCACACATTTACAATGCTTATTAAACCTGAGAGGGCTAATTGCTCCTTTCTGTGTCCCAGCATATTGATATATCAGATAAGTAGATCAAGCAGGCAAGCACCAGTCAGAAAAACATTGTCCTTTAGAAATAAAATTAGGGCATAAATAACACCTTCATTTTATGATGTAAGAGAAGGAAGTACATTACAATCTGAGCTATTTGAACCTGAACTTACTTACAATTATAATAATTACTTAATTGTAATTATACAAGAGTCCTGGACCAAATACTTAGTCTCAAATATCCCAAAAGTTAATAGCTCAGAATTTATAATAAGTGAATTGCCATTAAGCTATTTCCCGAGATGTGGGAAGCAAAGAGGGTTTTTTTTAAATATTACACTTTTAACACCCAGTTATGACTAGTTTTGCTGACATGTTAACTGTAAATTTGGGCTATGGGTTCTGTTGCCTCAGTTAGTTTTACTTATTATAAATAGAGCTGTGGCAGTTTTTTTCATCTATAGTTTTCTTAATCCAAAACCAGGCAAGAACACCAACATGTTATATACATTTAATTCAGGTTTCCAAATTGCTTGTGTAGAAAAACAACGAAAACATTTTGGGAAAAAAAGACAAAATGCTTTTATTTTGACATTTTTTAATGTGAAACTGCCTATTTTCAATACAAAATTACTTTCTGCATCAAAGTTCCTTTAGATTTTGTTCTGAAAATATCTAAAAGCATGGCTTAAAACAAATATTAAATGCAAATTCAATTAAATTTCAATTTATTAAGGATTTTGACTAAAAGCCATGCTCCCAAAAACAACATGACAAACATACAACCATAATATAAATAAATGTAAGCAAAAATAACAGAAATACAAATATAATAATAAAGTAGAGCCAAACATTATAAAAATGTTATTCCTACTCCTAGAATTAACATAATCAAGTATAAATATAGTATAAATGGTTAAAGTATAAATATAGTGATAAATCAAATAATGAATTTATAAAAATATTGTACACAGGTCCACAATTGACACAGTAAAATCAAATATAGTGATAAAATGTATCATTCATCTCAACAATAAAAGATGTTTAACTCTGATAGCTTCAGCCTTATAAGCAAAAATTGCAAGATGGTTTACTAAATATGGATCTGTTTGCTGAAAGAACCAGGTCAATTTATCTGTTTGAAAAGTATATCAATTTCTGCAAGGACAGTGATAAATACTTTCCCCTCGTGTCATTATATAAAGAACATTCTAAAACATAATGGATAGTGTCTTCCAGAGCTCCTAGACAGCTGGGCATTACATGCAAAACAAAATGTTTTCTTTCAGGCCAAATAAAATATTTCATTTGACCCTCCCCTTCAAAAAATATGTAATATTATCAAAGAATTTTGTGGTAAATGGTTTGGTCAACCCAAATATTTTTTTCCTGATCCACTGCAACCACCAGCATTCTGAAAGATCAATTATTTTCATCATTAGCTACAAACTGTCAAACAAAAATTGTTTATATTTACTAAATATGCAACATAAGCAGAAAAATTTGAAATATTTAAACCACAACAAATCAGTCTTCATTTTAATCAAACTCCTTATTTCTTCGCGTCACATATTTGCAAAGTGAATTGAATCTGTTGAAATCACGGTCTGAGTTCTAGGTGACACTCTTAGGTATTACTTGAATTCTGGGAATTCTTTTTAAGGCAGAGCAAGGCAATCCACAGAAGGGGAGAGAGAGAGAGAGAGAGAGAAAGAAAGAGAGGAAAAGCAAAAGTCAGTTTTTGCTTCTGATGCTTGCAGATCATAAGGAATATGACCCAGTTAATCACTTCTGGATCTCAGCTTTACTCTCCTGGCACTAGGAAACCTTTGGTTATGTTACTATTATTTTTTTCAGGCCAGTGTGTGGGAAGAGAGACTTTTTTGCTAGATTAGATTGGCTCCAGATGGTTAAGCTGGAGTCTTAGGCTAAACTCTTGTCTAGGCTTTCATCATCTTATGTCTTAATTACTACAGCATCCTTTTCTCTGGTTTTCACAAATGCAGTCTTGACCCACTGATATGCACCCAGAATGCTACTATAAAGATAATTTTCCTAGGCTTTGAAGTGCTTTAATCTAGTGCTTTGACCACATCTCCCATTTTGATGCATTCCTGTTTCAGCTTTACAATGTATCCTTTCCCCTGTGTGTATCCTTTCCTGCTCAGGATCAAAAGGTTAATCCTTGCCTCAAATTAGTCCATGATGCCAACCTTGTTCGATTTTCAAATCTCTTTGTGCTTTCTGGTCCTGGCCACAGGCGATGATCTGGTAAGGGGGCTCCAGGTCCCTGACCACCTGGGTGATAGTGATCATCGCTTGCTGGAATTCATCATCTAGCACAGGACGTCAAGGGCCTGCAGCAAAGTGGTAGCTCTAGACTTCAAGAGGGCCAACGTCAAGGAGTTGAGGAGATTGGTGGGAGAGGCACTGGGGTTCTCGAGGGCAGGGGAACTCAGTGCCCAAGATGAGTGGTCATTCCTTAAGGAGACGATACTCAGGGGCCAAGGGGTGATGATCCCAACAAGAAGCAAAGGGGGCAAGAGTGCCCAAAAGCCTCCCTGGCTCACCAAGGACGTCTGGGAATGCCTGGCTGCCAAAAAGGCAGTGTACATCCGGTGGAAGGGTGGGGGCTATCTCCAAAGAAGAGTATACCTCCACTGCTCGGGCCTGTAGGGGGGATGTTAGGAAAGCTAAGGCGGACATAGAGCTAGGACTAGTGTCCAAGATCAAAGGGAATAAAAAGTTCTTTTTCAAATATATAGGGAGGATGAAGAAGGCACCGGGAAATGTGGGGCCCCTGCAAGATGCACTGGGCAATCTGGTGGTTGCGCCAGAGGAGAAGGCAAACCCCTTTAACAAATTCTTCACCTCCATTTTCTTCTGCAGGGACCGGGACTCCCCCACTGTGTTTCAACACGGACTCGAAGGGAATGCCTCAAGAGCTAAGGTTGAGGAGGACCAGGTTAGAGTGCTTCTGGAGGGGCTGGATGTGTTCAAATCAGCAGGTCCAGATGCTCTCCACCCCAGGGTGTTGAGGGAGCTAGCAGGGGTTATTGCAGGGACTTTGGCAAAGCTTTACGAGTGCTCGTGGTGTTCGGACCAGGTGCCAGATGATTGGAAGATAGCCAATGTGGTCCCCATCTTTAAAAAAGGGAGGAGGGAGAACCTGGGCAACTATAGGCCTGTCAGTCTTACCTCAATCCTGGGGAAACTCTTTGAGAAGATCATCAAGGAGCACATCTGTGACGGGCCGGCATCGGGGATGATGCTCAAGGGCAACCAGCACGGTTTCATTAGGGGCAGGTCATGTCAGACCAACCTGATTGCCTTTTACGATCAGGTCACAAAAGCA
>NW_005842215.1:558523-566013 GCF_000455745.1 Alligator sinensis
AGGGAGGGAGAGACTGCAGAAAGACCTGGATAGGTTGCAAGGGTGGGCTAACAAAAACAGGATGTGTTTCAATACGGACAAGTGCAGGGTGCTGCACTTGGGCAGTAGTAACCGGCAGCACACTTATAAGATGGGAAACTCCCTTCTTGAGAGCACAAAGGCAGCAAGGGATCTTGGAGTCATCATTGACTCCAAGATGAACATGGGCCGACAATGCGAGGTCACAGTCGGCAGGGCTAACCGGACCTTATCATGCATCCACAGGTGCATCTCAAGTAGGGCCAAGGAGGTGATCCTCCCCGTCTACGCGACACTGGTCAGGCCACAGCTGGAGTACTGTGTTCAGTTCTGGGCACCCCACTTCAAGAGGGATATGGACAACATTGAGAGGGTCCAGATGAGGGCCACCTGCATGATTCGGGGACAGCAGGGCAGACCCTACAATGAGAGGCTACGGGACCTGAACCTGTTTAGCCTTCACAAGAGAAGGCCAAGGGGGGACCTTGTGACCATCTATAAACTCACTAGGGGGGACCAGAAGGGTTTGGGGGAGACCTTGTTTCCCCTAGCGCCCCCTGGGATAACAAGGAATAACGGCCACAAGTTGTTGGAGAGTAGGTTTAGATTAGACATCCGTAAGAACTACTTCACAGTTAGGGCGGCTAGGATCTGAAACCAACTTCCAAGGGAAGTGGTGCTGGCTCCTACCCTGGGGGTCTTTAAGAAGCGGCTCGATGCCTACCTGGCTGGGGTCATTTGAGCCCAGTTTTCCTCCTGCCCAGGCAGGGGGTCGGACTTGAAGATCTACAAGGTCCCTTCTGACCCTACTTCTATGATTCTATGATTCTCAGATGCTGTCCCTGTAAGCATCAGCAAAAGCTACGTCATACCTCCTCAAAACTTTTCTTTCTCATGATGCTTATAATGAACTTGACAGCATTTAGATTTCCAAGGGACTATGAGAGCTGCCTGTCAGGTTGACCATTTTTTTTTCCCCACTGATTCTTGCTCTTCCCTATCTGTGTGTACCCACTTGTCTCATCTTATATTTAACTTAAAATCTCTTGGGCCATGGCATGTCTTTTTGTTCTACATTTGTACATAACCTCAAATAAAGGGTCCTGGTCCAGGACTAAGATTCCTGCGTGCCATGATGATACAAGTAACTAGTTAATTTGCCTCCCCTTTTCACCCACCGTGGACTACTTAAAGTTCAGCACACACAGCGGTACCTGTAGCAAAATGCTTGTTTCTCCACTGTTGTGAATTATTCAGGAACATTCAGAATTCTATATCTTTGGATAGGGAAAAAATGGCAGCCTGGGCAAAATGCTGCTTCAGAGTCAGTGGCCATCTCCCCCTGGGTATCACCTCATCCTCATGGAATATTGATGAGAGCAGTTAAATGAGGTTGTGGTCTGTATTTGGAACAGCACCAAGCTATACAGCATCATGCCAGAAATAGTAAACTCTTTTAGGTTGCAAGGTAAAATGATTAACAGTGTGAAAGATTAACTAATTTCTGCTATTTCTCTTTTTTTTTCTATTATTTCAATCACTCTTCCCTCTAGGATCCGGTATTTCCATTCCACATTCCCATTTCCCCCTCCTTTGATGGCATCCAGATTTTAACAAAGGATCACAAAGTATATTTTTGTACAGTACTTATGCCACGAGATAAATGACTCCAGTCTCTGATGTGGACATGTCTTTTGTGGACAATGATTTCCTTTGAATAATAGATCATCAAAGTGAGGCATACTGATGATCTATTATTTAAATGATAGCATTAGCCAGAGAAGGAGAAGAGACCATGATCAGATTCTATATAATCACAGGATAGCAATCAGCATCCAGACACATGCTGGTGGCTGCTTTCATGGCACCGCATCATGTACAAGGATGTCAGGTTTGCAACCCTTAATTAGTTCTTAATAAAATGAAAAGGTGTAATTTATACTTCTCTTTTACCTCTGCTAGCAACCTGTATTCTTCTTGTTGCCTTTACTTTTCTAAGAGCTGCAGGTTTTCCTGTTTTTCTTTTTGTCTAAAAAGATGTCAGAGAAGAGAAAATACAGCAAGAGTTTAGCTAAGCAAGACCAGTTCTTTTGTTGTGAATCGTAGCACTGCTACTGCACCAAGCTAACAAAGCCAGTCACTTTTTTCCCAACAAAATATACAGGCAAGAGGCCAGATTCTCACCTGGTAAAAATTGATGAATCTCTACTGTCATTAATAGAGTCACATCAGCCCAGAATCCAGCCTAGAGATACCAAAAAGTTATTATTATATCTATCCAGAAAAGTATGGACCATTCAATAATGAAGTGGTACTCTAAAATACAGTATTAAGAATCAGGACTCTTAATTCTTTACATGACTGTGCCACTGACTCTTTGGGCAACTGTGAATGGGTCTCTTAGTCTGCCTTTATTTAAACTGCATGTAATGCTACTTTCCACAGTAACTTGCAAAGATGTTGCGAGACTTCAATCATTATTACCATATTTCTTCACATATAACATGCCCCCAAATGAAACATGTACCCTGTTTTTGGAAGGTAGAATGTAGAAAAAGAGATTTTTGTGAAGTATGGCTGACTATGTAACAGAGTAAGTTTTCTGGGAACATACAGTGTCCAGGAAATGTAGCACTAGGAAGTTCTTGGTGCTAGATACCTCACCCAGACTGTTTTGTGGGATGCCACACTCCCTGGATACTCTGTGCTTCCAGGAGGACTTTCTCTCTGTCAAACAAGGGCAGTAGCAAGACTGTTAGTATTTTACTCTATGGTTTTTATATAAGTTCCTGTAAATAAAAGTATTGTTTCCACGTCACAAGTTTCATGAAGATACTACCAGCAGTGCACTTGTTGCTTCAGGCACAAGTTACAATGCTCAGCCAATAGCTACAGTTCTGAGAGTTTTAACATAGAGCTCCACTATCTTGGCAGTTGCAATGCACAGTCTCCAGGCACTGAAGCAATTCTTTTCCAGCCAAGGAAACAGTTTTCCCATTTAAAACATGCACCCCAATTTGAGAGGTCTGATTTGAAGGGAAGGTGAATGTTGTATATGAAAACTTATGGTGTTATTTATATTACTGCAATGCTAAGGAACATGAATCACAGGCCAGAATCCTATTCAGCTGGGCAATGAACAAACAAATAAAAAAACCCAGGTCCCTGCCTCAAACATCATGAATATCCTCAAACACTTGTGAGAACCTCAGGTGTATGAGAAATTCAAAATATATCACTGGTATTTACTATTCACTTTATTAGAAATGGTATGCAAAGGTCCTTATGAAGAATGCCTTGCATTCAAAAAAGCTTGTCTATCCGTATCCCAATCACACAGCTGGTCTGGCAAAGATAATACTCACAAAAATCCATGCTCCTTGCATTGTTTTTTATACTAATTTTTCATGACTCCAACTGAAACAATCAGACGTAAAGATCAAGTGTGAGATTTTCAGGATTACCTAGAACATTTAGGAACTCAGGTCTCAATGACAATTCTTAAGGAAAACACTTGATGACTGAAAGCTTGTTCAACAGCTCTCCTAACTATACAGCTGGTCCAATAAAAGGTATCAGGCAGGCGGTTGGACTAGATGACCTCTGGAAGTCCCTTCCAGCCTTACTTCTCCATGATTCTATGATTACAAGAAACCCTTGCTTCTTGAATATTCTCTGAACTATGAATTAGGATGTTTATATTGTTTATATTGGAACAATACTCCAACCCTCACTTTTGAAAACCTTTCCGTAAATAATAAAAGGCAACAAAGAAGATTATTTCTCTAAACCCAGGAGAAGAGGTTCTTTACACAGAAACAGTAGGGTTAAAGCTTCTCATCTTCTCGAAAAAGTACATACTTCTTTAAATTTAAAACACTGTGGTGCATCTCCATCACAACTTACTTTTAAGTAATCAGAATTCAGTACATCTAAACACTATGCAGCCATGATAATTCACCACATTTTGTATGGCCATATTGATTCCTACCTGGTATCCATAAGCTGCTGTTGTTCTCCAAGTTTCACAGATTCATAGATTGTAAGGCCAGAAGGGATCTCGGAATATCATCTGGTCCAGCCCCCTGCACCAGGCAAGTTCTCCTAGGCTTCTTTTGTACCTAGTTCAGGTGCACACCTGGATGATTCTCATGGAAAATTAGTCTGTAGAACGTGAATTAAAGTCCCAAATAGTTTTGTGGGGAAAAAATACCCTAAACGATCTAGATAAATGTTTCTAAAATATGCATAATATTAGTATCTAAACAGTAGTCTATTAAGCAAAGAAGTATCCATATTGGTTAGAAGGCTAAATCCTAAAAAGAAATTTAGGTTAAAACAGTTAAAACTTAAGATTCAACCATGAGAGCAGTTCTCCTGGAATTATGAGGAAACAAAGCAAACTGAAGACTAGATTGTATAGGGGTGTAATTGCTGCCATGAGAGGGAAAACATGAGTGCAGTTTAAATCAGGCTTAACTGTTTGTCAAATGGACTTTCTGCAACAATGGCTGAAAAGGCTGTAATGCTCCATAGCCAGTTTGCTCCCACTGCATTGAGAAGTCTTGGTCTTCATTGTGCTGTATTGCACCTGCCTGGGTCTTGTGAGCTTCTGTATATTGAACCTGAATATTGGAGGAAGAGGACAAGTGTGGGCTTTATTCAACTTGCAATAAACTGCATTATTTAAAAAATGAATCTAGTTTGTGCTAAGCTGAGCTGAATCAACAACAGCAGCTCAGTTTACTTCTGTGACTTTTGTCTATTGTAACAAAATCTATTCTAATTTTCTGATGGCTCTCATATGTTGCAATATAACCCATGTCTCCTTCCAGTTGGCTTCAAGTTATTTACACTAGTATCCTCAGTGAGGTGCATCATGTCTTGGTTCTGTGTGTGTGTGTGTGTGTGTGTGTGTGTGTGTGTGTGTGTGACCTTAGATATATAAACAGAACAATGAATTCAATATGAATATTTTGTTACTACCATTTTGTTTAGAATAAAGGCAGCTACATAAATGAAGATAGCATGGAGGTTCTGTTCATGACATATTTGATGCAACTGAAAAGAAATTATGTTGCTTGTAGTAGTTCAGACAAGTTTGCATTTGTTGGTTGCAGAAAACAAACTTGGGTGTAGGTCAGTACTGCAAAAAAAGTTAAATTTTAGATGTTTCACATTTCAGGACATTATTCTCTTTGCTACAGCTTAATTAATATTTATTCAAATTGAATAACCATTATTTTTCTATTTTTTAGGACTAATTTAACACACATTGTGCTCTTCAAAAGAGGTAATGCTCAGAATTGCCTTTTAGGTACTGAATGAAGCCTGACAGGTTTTTTATTGTTCTCTTTTCAGTCCATTAAGCATTTAAAAGGAATAAAGTATAATACTGTGGTACAAATGAAATAAACATAATCTCTGAGCTATTGTGTTCAATGACTACTATGGTATTTATTCTAAATAAATGATGAGCCCAAGTGATTAACATTTTTAATGTTTGAAGCTTCAAATTAAGAATACTGTAGTCCATCAAAAATCAGTTATCACTTTATAAAATAAAAGTTATCAGTCACACTCAGGAAAAAGTTACGTTAATCTGTTTTCATTTATCTAAAAAGAAATGCTTTAAGACAGAATTTAATTTTACTTTATTTTAAATTATTTTACACTAGTTAAGGCTCCATCATTGATTTTGAAGATTCATCTTTTGAGCTTCCTGATGGATTCTACAGGTTATCTATTGGAGTTGATTGAAAACTTTCCATTTAACCCTTTGGAACTAACAATTTCCATTTTTTCCCAGAAAATTCATGTCCAATCAAAAAATCTTTCAAAAAAGCTAAAGCTCATTAAGAAGAAAACTCACTTTTTACTTTTTCAGTAATATAAAAGAGAAAGTTGTTTCCCTTAAGCCAGTTTTGATGTTTTATAAAAATGTTAAAATATCTAACAAATGAGTAAAATAGAATGCCTGTAAATAGAATGCCTGTAAAATGTACCCAGTATAACCAGGTATAAAGCTATTCTATTATATGTCCTTATTTAAAATAATAAAGATAGAAATAATAATGTCTTTGCTTTATTCTAATAGAAAACAGCAGCATTTCAGGATAAATTTAGGAGGAAAAAATCATGGAAGGAATGCAGGTCAAGAAATGGAGGAGACTCATGCCTGGAGACTCAAGATGCCTCTCTGACCCACCTTCTCCAAGTCCAGTGAAACTTTGGGGACAGTGCTCGAAGGAAGAAGGTTGTAGACTAGTAAATTAACTTTTCCCCATGGTAACATCTCTGTCCTAAACCACTGACTTTCCATATGAAAGGGAGTAAGTGGAGTTAACAGGGATATGGAGTTAATGCCCTTGCACTGTCAATGGGTGCCCTCCAATGGCAAATAGTGAGAGGATAAATGGCTGGTATTTCTGTGGAAATGTAGTGCCTCTATCAACTTGGGCATCTTAGGCACCATACCTGGTCCATATTACTGTCTTATCTAAATACCACATAACCTTTAATTAATTTCTGATCATAAGAGCCCTGTAACTGAAGGAATTGGAGAACTCAGGAAATTAATCAAAGGTATGAATTTAAAATTCATCAAATTCTGTCTGGATGCTATCATTCCAAACTGAAGTAGGTTTAGTTTAGTTAAGCTTAATTCATGTGACTAAGAGTGTCCACATGTGTTTAGAAAGTACACTATAAATACAAACCATAGTTAATTCAGATTAACTTCCTTGAGGACATATCTATACATTGAATTATTCAGCAACAGTCTTACATATTTATTCTGGAATAAGAAGGTCTTGTAGAGTAGACTAAGCTAAACAGCATTTCCTGAATAATTGCATATGCAGACAAATATCACACAAGAAATCTGTGGCAAAGCAGAAAGTTGAACCCAGGTTGCCAAGCTAGGTACAGATGTTTACACCTATTGTGCTTGAAGCATGCAGCAAGCACTTTAATGCCATAACTGAACAGATGTTTACCCCCTGCTCAGATTGGTGCAGACTGCAGACCCTTAGAGCACCTTAAAAATGGCAGATGACACTAAGTTTACCCTTAATAGATCAGGTTATTAGAATCATAGCATCCTAGGGCCAGGGGGCTGGCAGGGACCTAGCCCAAGCCCTGCCTGTGGCAGGACCAACTCTGTACAAACCATCCCAGACAAACCCTGTGTCTGGAAACTATGCTGTGATCCCTGACACAGCAGCAGGCACCACCACTGGCACATAATGCAGGGGAACTACGACAGCCAGTATCCTGCTGCTGCAAAGGTGGTGAATAGATGCTCAAGAGACCCCAGGCAGAGGCCGTACCCCAGTGCAGAGGAAGGACCCTCCCCCCCAGTCCGCACCAATCTGAGCAAGCGATAAAATCCCTTCCTGCCCCCAATGCAGTGTCATATGACCTTAAGCAGAGGGGCACGACTCTCCAGCCAGGAACCTGAAATGCTGGTG
>NW_005842215.1:566023-566497 GCF_000455745.1 Alligator sinensis
AGGAATATTTGCATAGTCCAGCCCCCAACCCCAGCTTGGCTGCAGCCAGCACCCAGTGTCCCTGGGGAGCACCCAGTGCCTTCACCCTTATAGAGCCTAACACAGTGCTTCTGTAAGGGTTCTTGTGGGGGTGGTTGGTGCTGTATGGGGGCTGTGAGGCCACCCCAGGCCCACTCTAACTCTGTGGGGAGGCCTGACCTGACCTGTGCATGCCACAGTCCCTCAGCTTCATAGATTTCATAGACATTAGAGATGGAAGGGACCTCGGAAGATCGAGTCCAGCCCAATGCCCGAGGGGTCATAGGATCCCAGCAAGATAAGCATCCACATTTCTCTTGAAGGTGTTCAATGTAGGTGCTTGAACCACCTCCGATGGCAGGCTATTCCAGACCTTGGGGGATCGGACAGTGCATGCCACAGTCCCTCAGCCAGACAGCCTGGTAGAGCTGAGCTTTGTGGCAGGGACCTCCCCCC
>NW_005842215.1:566507-591168 GCF_000455745.1 Alligator sinensis
ACAAGGCCTGCCTCCCCGTGCGTTCACATGGGCAGAGCTATGCTGCAGTACTGGGCCTCCCCGCCCCTGCCCTTCCTTGGGAATGTCACCCCCCTGCACAGCCCAAATCCAGATCCAGCTCCTTCGGGTTCATTCTGCACCCAGGGCCTGCAAAAGATCCAAATCAGATTCAGCTCCTTCATATTCTTCCCCAGGCCTCAGTGTGCGATGAGGAGTGAATCTGAAGGAGCTAAGTCCGAATTAACTGATACTGGGCCTCCCCGCCCCTGCCCTTCCTTGGGAATGTCACCCCCCTGCACAGCCCAAATCCAGATCCAGCTCCTTCGGGTTCATTCTGCACCCAGGGCCTGCAAAAGATCCAAATCAGATTCAGCTCCTTCATATTCTTCCCCAGGCCTCAGTGTGCGATGAGGAGTGAATCTGAAGGAGCTAAGTCCGAATTAACTGAATCTGATTTGGCTCCTTCCTGGGACCTTGTTGCAGGACGAGGTGCAGATCCCAGTTGGATTCAGTTCATTCGCATTCAGTTCTCGCAGCACACCAGGGAGCTCTTCACAGCACACTGGTGTACTGCAGCACACCAGTTGAAAAGCACTGCTCTAATTTATAGTGCTTTAAGTAAAGCACAATAGAGCATTTCTGTCTGGGGCTTCTTGAACATCTGTACTTAACTCCAGGCTCTAGACTGGTGGCTTAAGTTCACCTTTCTTTACAACATATCCCAAGACCCACAGAGCTAGAAGACTGTACAACCAGAAGAGTTTTGCCACTGACTTTAGTGAGACCAGGATTTAGCCCCTTCCCTCTTTTGCATGCATGCAAATACATTAAAATGGAGAAAATGATAGTCTGGGGGGACTGGAATGCCTAAAAGCCAGGGTCTGAATTCCTGGCCCTGTGGGTATGTTTCTACAGGGCAGGTTACAATCTAGACCACGGTGATCTGTAATGGAATTCTAGTGAAATTACTTATTTGTAAGTTCATGAATACCAAATGAATTCATCATAATTAGTGCTATCACAGTGAATCCCAATACAAGTGATAATGATTTTCAATTTATTCTAAAGGGTTGCTATTTTTGCTGACAAGAATTATGACCTAAAAATATCTGATCTACTCTTCATTACTTTAGTATATATAATGATACATTTGGATGAAACACCAATTTTCCTGTCTGGTGTTTTTGACACAATAACAATTAGTCATAAGCACTGAAAAGATTATCATAATTTATTAAGAACTGCTGGGAAATACACAAATGTTACTGTATTCATAGCTGTGGAAATTTTAATTTATTATATTACCCTGAACATCAATTCTTAAGAGCAGGGATCAGGACACAAATGGAAAAATCCAACCTGCTAAAAGAAGAATTTTATTTAAATAGTAAAAATATTGGAGATGAAGTATGTACATTTACAGCATCCAAATTTTACATTATGTATTATAACTATCAAAGTAGAAACCACAGTTAGTAATATAAATTCAATATTTTACTGCGATGGATAACAACAACTACATTTAAGTACTTTCATACTGTTACCAAGCTAATATGATTGTTATATCTGTAATAGGTTGTATTACCCTAATGTCCAAAAAAATAAAATTTTAATAACATGCTGTTTTTGTTTCATCAGCCTTTTTAGTGTGCAATTTGGTTCTTTCTTTTCATTGATTAATTTTTATACATTTGATACAATTAGATAAGTATGTGTATACAAAAATATGACTTGTGTGTGCAGACAAAAATTTTACACACAAACTTATTCAAAGTACATTAGCAGTACAACACCATCATAATACAAGCTTCCTCATTATTCTAGAGTTAAAAACAAACTATGTTATCAGGTTTTTACCTTATCAATTTTCCTCAGTATTGTTCCCTTCTTTAGTCTTTTACAGTATGTTTCCTCTGTCATCTACTTATGTGTTTGCTTTTTTCATCTACTAGCTTCTTTCTGATGTTGTCATGTCTTACATGCTACCATGCTCCTAAATAATGCATTGGGGATGAATCTACAATTTCTCAGCCAATCCTTGACTGCAGCATAAGTGTTCTGTCTCCTAGGGCTAGGGACACACATTCAAAAAGCCTGAGCCTGAATTGATTCAATCTTTGCAGGTTAGTCCAACCTGGCTAGGCTAAATCACTTTGTAACTGTATAGACATGCCTGCAGTGGCTCAGGCTAGAAGCCGGGGGGCACTAGAGCAGCCCTCCCTTCACTTGCAAAGTGTAGGGCTGAAGGGGGCATGGCCAGGCCCCAGCAGTATACTCTGATTAGGGTGGGGCTCCCTCCCCTTCTGACCAGCCCAGCAGGGAATTGATAACACAGTGTTTTCACCCCTAACTCAGTGTTTATCACCCCATTAAGAAAACAACAGAGGGACATTACCAGCTACTTATTGATTCTCCCTTTACCCTGTCTGCCACAGCCTAGACCATAGCCAGCATGTGATCTGCTACCTAGTGCTGAGTGGTGTCTGTAAGACAGAGGGGACAGGGAGAGAAGGGAGGTGCAGAGCAGGGACAATTGCAGTCTGTGACAAGCTGAAGCCAGGGAGCAGAGGGGAGGAGCCAGCCCCGTTGTGGAGCAGAGAGCCCAGCCCAGCCCAGAGAGCATGCCAGGATGCTGGGGGTGTTTGGTTTAACTTAAACCAGCAAGGGACTGGGGACAGAAATTGCATAAACCAGTTTGACCCAAATCAGTTAAGTCTGTTACTACATTCAACCAGGTTTATCTCAAACCAGTTTCAGCCATTTTCAAACTGGTTTATGTGCACTGAACATCTGTTCTGTTACAGGTTTAAACTGGTTTCTGATCACTTAAATCAGTTTATGTGTAATGTCTGTCCCTAGCCCTAATGATTGTACCAGCATTTAAGGCCCAGACTAAAGTACAGCTTCTATGGTTGTTTTCAAATATAAAGTTAGTTCTACTTTTCTTCTATCCTTTAATACCATGTCATAATTTATTGTAGTATCCATAAGTCTCTGATTTTATCCTCATTTAAGTGAATGGAAAGGTTATTTCAATGTAAAGTCAAGCTCTACACAACATTTTTGCTGTCCTCTTCTTTTTATTTCAAACTGAGTTTCTCTTCCTTTCTTTTTCACTATTTCTTGTTGTCTGGGACATAGAACTATAAGAATTTTGTGCATCTCAGTCTCATCCCTGTTCATATTCTTGTGAATTTATCTCTCACTTTTTAATTACACCCCCCCCCCAAATTCCTTATTCAACAAAGAAGTACCAGAATAACCTATAGTACACAAGCACGTGTAACAAAATGGTCAAATGTGGTGTAGAGACACAAAAAGATCTGTAGTACTTTTATATATCCAAACTCCGGTGTCTACAGTAGTGACACTGAAGTGGGCAACACAGTGTTATATCTTTATATAAAAGGTATTTTTAAATTAACATAGTTCTCAGTGATTTAATTCAAATGTCAGGTCTTGAAGCAGCATATGCTTCAAAACAGACCAACACAAATGTGGTACAAATACTGTCTTGTGGGCCAGGGACAGACATTCAAAAAGCCTGAGCCTGAATTGATTCAGTCTTTGCAGGCTAGCCTAACCTGCAGAGAATGAACCAGTTTGCAAGTGCATAGATGTCTGGCAGATACCTGCAGTGGCTCAAGCCAGAAGCCCAGGGTGTTAGAGAAGCCCTTCCTCCCACAGGGAAGCTGAGCTGAGGAGAGGTGGGAGGGCATGGCCAGGCCATGGCAGGCCCACCCCAATGGCTCCCTAACAGCTGGGATTCCCAGCACACAGGGTTGCCCAGCCCCAGAGGGGAGCTCTTCCCCCTCCTCCCTCTCCCCCACTGTCGCAGGGCTGGGAGACGGGCCCTGTTCAGTGCTGGGGGGGCTGTTATCCTTCCTCCTCCCCCCACTGCAGCAGGGTGGGGAGGGTGGCTCTATGAGGCTGCCTGGCCCCAGAGGGGGACTCATCCCCTGCTTCTCCCCCACCTCTGTAGGGTAGGGTGGGGAGGGGGTTCTATGGGATGCTGCCAAGCCCCCAGGGCAGGGGGGAGGCCCTGTTCTATGCTGGGGGGGCTCTTCCCTCTCCTCCTCTTCCCTGCCACCAGAGGGGCAGCAGGAGCATGGAGCTGAGCTGGGCAGGGTGTGAGTGTGTGGGGTGTAAGGAGGGGGGTGTAGGGACTCCCATGCACTCTCCCCATGGCACGCAGCCCCCTCTGCCTGGCAGCAGCAGCAGGCAGGGAGGTCAGGGCGCTTGTGCCTTGTGCAGGCATGGCTCTGGCCAGTGCTGCATGTGGGGAGGGAGCAAAGCCTACCTTATCCCCGCGGCTCTGCTCCCTGAGCCTGCCGCTGCAGCACTCACAGCAAGGGAAGCCGCACACTGGAGCCACCTGCTTCCTTGGCTCCCTGCGGTGCAGGGTCCTGCACTCTGCTGGGAGTGGAGGGAGCCCCACCCCCTGCTTCCCCACAGAGTCCAGCATGGGGCTTACCCTCTCTGAATGTGGAGCTGCAGGCTTGCGGCACGGAGCTGAGATAGAGGTGGCCAGGGCTGCGCTGGGGGCAAGGAGTGCAGCCCTGCACCACCTGTGTGGTTGCTTCTATCCCCAGGGAAGTTTCTGATCACTTAAACCAGTTTGTGTGTAATGTCTGTCCCTAGCCCTGATGCTCATTGCAAGAGCTCTCCTATAGGAAAACAGTCAGTCCCTCTAGCTTTCCTGTTGGGAAGAGCTCTTAGCTTTTTCTATCTAAGAAGTGAAGGGGTTAATGAACCCCCCTCAGTCTTGGTTGCCTCAGTATATTTTAACTACCTCAATGCAGCTATTGAAGTTCTTTCTTGTAGCAGCAGGATCAAAATCTTGAAGACATAAGAAGTCTTACCCCACAGAGCTTTGAGTCTGGACATACTGTCAAAACACACTTTAAATAAATCTGGAATTGAAAGAAAAACTCTAACAAACCTTAGAATCTCATTACCACTCACCAAGGTAGAGCTCAAATACTGTACAAACTAGCTTCTGCCTTTGTGAGCCTGGTTTTTTAAAACTCACTTAATTTTATATTATTTTGATGTCAGTGTAACAGGGTCCCTGACTAAAGCCCTGTTACTTGAGAAAATCCCCACAGCTGACAGTAATAATGCTCAGGGCGGGGAGATTCCCCACACCTGCAGTGAGCCCATGCGGCTTGGCTTCCGGGGATATAAGGAAGACGAAGCCCTGAGAAAGATGCCTTCGGGCACCAACAAATTGAAGAGGGGGTTGCTCAAGACCCCAGAGGGAGAAGACTTTGGCAGAGGGATCTAAGGCTCAGAGTGACACTAAGACTGAGGGTCCACGAGGACGACAAGGTGGCAATACTGTCAATTACTTACGGAGGAAGTCCCACCGCCTCGGTGAGTCTGGGGAAAAGCCAAGGCTCCGTGCGGTGATGAGGCGAGGAGTCCCTGATTAGAGAAGGAGCCTCAAGGCGAGACTCGGGAGGAGAAGCTGACCATGACCCCGGAGCATGAGGGGAAACTGTTCCTGGGCCCACGGTGCCAGCTCTGACGGTGAGGGAACTCCCAGAGCCGCGCCAGCACAAGCCATGGGGAGAGACTGCGTGATACCACTAACGAACCGCTAATGAAGCAATTAGCGGCAATAGACTGAGGCATGGGCGTCAGAATCCCTTAGCGACTTTGAAATTTAGGAGTGACTAAGTCAACACTGTAAATCACTATAATGAACTGAGGGGGATTAACCAGGGTTGCTCCCTACATAAGTAGCCAGTGCGGAATAAGAGACACCGTGCGCGTGCATGTGGAGGACATCAGCCGGCACTTACCTTAAGGATTTTGAAGCCAGAGATCCGCTCCTGAGCCCAAGGGTGATCCAGGGGGGCCAGTTGGACGGGCTGCCGCATACAATCCAGGTCTCTGTAAAAGAAAAGAAAAAGAATAAAAGCACCCTAAATCATGTGAGAGGTCAAGCGTTGTCTTTCTGTGGGTACTGATTGATGTGTCATCTCTTTCCTCCCTTTGACAAGATCAAAGTCATGGCAGGTGAGAACCAGAGGAACAGACGGTACCCCGCGGAC
Source organism: Alligator sinensis (assembly GCF_000455745.1). Taxonomy (NCBI): domain Eukaryota; kingdom Metazoa; phylum Chordata; order Crocodylia; family Alligatoridae; genus Alligator; species Alligator sinensis. The sequence continues at coordinate 572,567 of NW_005842215.1, forward strand.
ACGATAACAGTCAGACTGGGTGCATTTACACTAGACACTAACTGTTCAGTAGCCTAATAATACTGCGCAGTAGCATGTTGCAGTACAAACAGTGCTAATATGCTACTGTGCACTATTATTAAGCTACTGCGCAGTAGCATCACTAAAAAGGCATTTATTAGCACTACAGCACAGTAACTCTGGTTACTGTGCATTTATTTTGTACTGGATTAGACAAGTACTAAATAAATGCACGGTAACCACTGCACAGTAGCATCTAGTGTAGACATGCCCACTATTAATTAAGGTAGAAATGGGTGTGAGGATTTTAAACTATTAATATATACATTTTCGAGGCTCACAACCATTCTATCAGTTTGTAAAGTCCTTTGAAAGTAAAATAAATGCAATCAACTCTACAAGGCCTTCCCTCTTTAACAGAGAAGAGACCTAAAAAAAATCAGCTTTCCTGTCACTGGTCTCAGTATATGACCTTACTAACACATTTATATATATAATGAGTATAGGGCTATACTTCCCTCTAAATGGCATCTGAAGGCATTAAAATGGAATAAAATGTATTATTTCTAACTATTTATAATCACAAACCTTGCTTCTTGCTTTGGTTGCCAAAATATATATCTATCTATCCTTTTATATAGCATATTTCCTACACACACACGTACATATGAAATAATATTTGATGATGGTGTTACAAACTGTGAAACATTTAGGAAAGATGCTATTTTTATTACATGGATCAAGAATTCTGACTGCATGAAAATAAGCTGAGCAGAGCTTAACTAGCAAAGACTGTAGAACTGGGAATTAGACACAGTTGAATCAGCTCCTTACTTTATATATTGCACAGATGCATAAAAATAAAGCATAGCGTGCTTTAAATGAGAGCTACATATGTTATGAGAGCTAGCTTCTGGCCTGCTTCAAACAATCTACCATGAGTTAGGAAGGTTTTAGCTGTTTGTAGATAAGTTAACAAAATTCAGCTGGTACACTTTATATGGTTTCTAAAGGAAATTAGGTAAGCAAAGATTTTTAAACTTGTCCCTTGAAGAATGTAGCTAATTCCATGTTTTGATACGTAAGAGCACACCAACTGCAGAGATGTCCTCAGCCTGACGAATGGTTTTTAAACCTGAAGCTTGCTAAAAAAAAATATTTCCAACTATTTAAGATGATCTAATAAGAGAGATCAGATTCACCCAAAGAATCTTGTCTGCTTATTTTCATGGGGTTCTAATCCCTTACACCACTACAAACTTCAGTCTATATTCTCAGCATTTAGGTTGAGCATTTAGTTGCCTAAATAGCAATATAAGTGCCTGATTTCAAGTACCCAAGTATGAAAAGGGGTGCTAAACAGCCTATTTTGATCTTACTGGCAACAGGCAGCATCATGTGGTAACAATTTACTGACATGAGGAACAGAATGACCTAGGAAAAGGGAAAACAACGGTTTAAACTACCTCCATGTCCCTAAGGTCTCAGTACTAATTTGTGTTGGTTGGACCTCAGATACAAGTGGCAGGAGTCCTTTGGTTGATCCAAATGCCCATTGCTATTAATGGCATGTTCTAGCGACAGTGAATTACTGAAGTACAAGGAGGAATGCCCATTCACTGCTTTTGCATGAAGATTTATTCAAGGCTTGATGTAGAAGGTATGCCATCAGCATCACTCAGGGATTCCCCAGATATGGGGGAACTTTTTAAGGGTTTTTTTTACTGTTGTTTAATGATTAAGGTTTAAGTCATTTTGCAGTGTAGCTCAAAGCAAAGAAAGTAAATTGAAAGCGCTAGCACTTCTAAAATTTTAGTTGATCACATGTATCCCTAGTAAGTAATTTCACGCAAAAAAAAATTACAACTAGCACTGGTAGAAGTATGAGATGTACAAAGTTCAGTGTTTTCAGAAACAAACATAGATACTGATGATTGGCTTGAAGAGTCTATGCAATTAGCCCAAATAGAAAGCGGTTCATAAGTCCAATGTTGTGTGTCTGAACATGATTCTCTCAAGTTCATACTGCCCACAGTAATGAAGACAGCATAGGAAGAAACTTCACCAAAAACATTTTTTGCATAGGAGAAGAAATGGAAGTTCTTAAACAATAGGAAGTAACTAGGTATATTACAGCAACTTAAAGAACAATTTTCCTTGGAACTGTATCCCCCTTTATCAATTATTTCATCTTGCAGAACTCACTGGATTCACTTTTTCAGTGCAGTCTTTTGCTATTTTCAACAAATGAAAGGAAAGTTCAAAGTCCAAGAAGTCACAACATTTATCTTTATGTTTTTATGGAATCCTCAGCTTCACTGAATAAAGCCCAGACAGCTGAATCTGCACCTGAGACTGCTGGCATAGATAGGCATGGGCTACTTATGGCATGTTTTTATATCTTATAGGCAACAATGTTGTTGCCTTCAAGCCTTCTATTAACAGGCTTCTAGATAATTGTTATCTGCCTCGGCCTGCTGTGCTGGTTATTGTATAGTATATATACAATGGAGTGCCTACATGGGTATGTTGAGGATGATAAAAAGGAATAGAGTAGCCAGTCAGTATAAAAATTCCCAGATATTATTATTACCAATGCTGTTAAGTTTCTCTGTGCTTTGCAAATGAAGGTGCTGATTTTGCAAATATCTATACACATGCATGAGTAGGCTGGCTAATGCCATGATCCTCTGAGAAAGTTCTTTCTTTTCTGTTTTAAACAAATGAAAAATATCCTGGTAGAGCAATGAGCCCATGGACAAAGTGAAGGACACTGAACTACCTACAGGATCCAGGATTTTGCAAAGGGAGTGTGGGAACAGTGACTGGGATTGCAGGGGTGCCTGCACCCCCTATTCTCAGTCCCCACCCCACCCAGACAGACCATGTGATGGGAGGAGCAGCTGGTACCTTTTTAAGTCTATCAATCAGGTAACAATCTTTACTTCCCCTTTGCTTCCTTTCTGTGTACAGCAACATGTCCCTTCCCCCCACTTCCTAACCTACTCCCTACCAGCTGCTACCACTGTCTCCAGCTGACCCAGGGTAGGGAGAGGCTCCAGAGGTGCTTCTGTCCAGACTTAGCTGGAGACAGGCTGCAGCGGGTAAGTTCCCTCCTCCCATGCCTGCTCCTGGGCAGGCAGGAAACACCTGGAGATACCAGTTAGGAAGTCAGAATCCATCTGTCGCTGGTGTTGCTGTCCCCACCTGAGCTTGGCTCCCTGCTCAGCCCAGTTGGCATGGGCAGGATCAGCTCCAAAGCCTCTCCTCACACTCTACCCCGGGTAAGCTGGAGACAGCGGCAGCTGCAGGTTGAGCAGGGAAGAGGAGGGGAGGGAAGTGCTGCTGAGCACAGAGGGGAAGGAAAGTGTGGAGGAACTCTTATCTAATTCAGGGATTAAAAAAAACTGTCCCTGGCTGCTGCTCCTGCAGCATCATCAACTGGAATGGGGATGCATTCATGCCATGGCACCCCTTCTGGATCTGTCCCTGCCTACCCACCAGTTTTTATCAACACACAGGCCACAGCAAGGACACAAACATTTCAACACGCATCAATACAAATGACACACAAGAATCATATACCACCAAACTCACAGTTTCAATTGCATTGCACTAGCATAGTTTTGGTATCACTTTTGCACAAGCCATGAGGAGCCAAATAACAGAGCCAATACCTAGAAAAAGGCTTCTGTTACACTTAAGAAACAGAAATGTCTTTCTTTGGCAGCCTTTAAAATCTTCTCCCACTCATTACAACCCAATAAAACTGTTAATGCCTCCTAGAATGCCCTATTTACTTATATCCTCTTTCAGGGGCTCTAGCCAGCTTTTCCAATTATTATGCACAGGATATATCTTAATGGCCTTGTTAAATTTTGGGTAAAACAAGAGGAAATAAACGTCATTGGTGCTGGGGAAGTCTGGTGCAGTAGGAGCTCCACAAATGGACATTGTGGCTCATTGCCTGATGCTTTCCATTTGTTTAGAAATTCCAACTAGGCAGCTGGATACTTCTTTTTTCTGTCTCATTTTGGCTTAATTTCCTTACAGACCTTATTGCCCATTGCTGTTCTGCATGTCTGTGTTTCAAAGACTCACTGTTAACTGTTTAGCCCTTCTCCTGAAACATGAATTGTGAATCTGCTCTCTTGTGCCTTTAAAAGGCCTGAAGACGCAGTCATCCTTGGGACATTCAGAGAAGTCTTCTGGGTTGTTCTGTGAAGTGTCTCCCTCATCAAATGAGGAGGCTTCATTCATTGTTTCAAAAGATCACCGATATTTCTTTTAGTGTTTGGCACACATCTACAGTATGAAAAGAACAGCTTATTCAGAAAACCAACAAAGAATAATAATAATAAAAAAGATGGAGAGAGAGAGAGAGAGAATAGAAACTTGCTCATTTCCAGATTAGTGAACCTCTCTCTTCTTAAACTCTCTTTTTTTTTACATTATCTTACACCCTGTGTATGGTACATCTGCATTTCACAAGGAAAATAGTTTTCTCATCTAACTTACTGAAAATGGGAATTTCACTTAAAGAAAAGAGAAATACACCTATCACGGAAGGAAAACTTGGCACTTATTTGAACAATGATGTAGAAGAAACCCTAGTTAGAGCAACCACTTTAAAAGTATTCCTTCCTTTTAAAAAATGAACCAGGAAATGAATCTAATTTTTTAAAAAAACAGAAATCATGAGGAGATGTCACTGGGATGCTTTTATAACAACTGGCACAGGAAGTGCTGTTGGTACGTTTTCATCAGCTTTATCAGATTATGAATTTTTTTGTGACGGAAGACTTATGCCTTGAAAATAATAAAATTATAAATAAATTATAATTATAATAAATTATAATAAGCCATGTTTAACTCTTATTTATGACACCTGTGTTGATATTATAATGAATGCTTCTTTCCTTTGGGATTTTCAAATGTGGCAGAGACCAGCACTGATTTAATTAAATGATATTTAGCTATTATTGGTTATCAAATCACAATAACTTGCCAACATGGATGTAGGCATTCTTTTAGCACCAAGCATACAGATTATTTATATCATACTATATGATCATTCTGATCAGAACCAATGAACAAAAAGTAGCTTTTCCACCAAAATGATAGCTATTTCCACCAACTGTAGATATTTTTTTTCTAGTAAATGTTATGGCTTTTCAACCTAAAAATGAAATAGCTTGGGTTTTAAATAGCGAATTTGAAAAATGAAACTATTATTGTTTCTTTCAAAAAATGGTAGGATATTTTGAATTCATTCAACATTTCCTGTAAGAAAAGAATAGAAACAAATGTAGCAGTTTTAGTAGCTCTAATTAAGATCTACTACATGGCATTTTTATCATGAATAAGTTACTGTGGATAGTCAAAGCCTTGCCTGGGATGATCTAGTTGGGGATGGTCCTACTTTGAGCAGGGGGATGGACCAGATCAGTGCTTCTCAAAGTGGTGGTCGGCGGACTGGTGCCAGTCTGCGAGCCACCAGTCACCGGTCCACAGCGAGTTGCCAGGAAAGAAAGAAATATATTTTCAGGAGCATAACATTGATATGTCATAGCGTCACAGTTCGTACATTCCAACACTCCAGGTGACGTCACGTCGTGCAAGGTGAGGAAAGAGAAAGAAACAGCTGGTCGTGCATTTGTGTAGCTCTGTTACACGCAGTTGCTGCCACCGGCTGAACCGGGCATCGGTCCCTGGCCCACAGGAAAAAAAATTGCCGGTCCGCCACATCAGATAGTTTGAGAAGCACTGGACTAGATGACCTCCTGAGGTCCCTCCCAACCCTAACTTCCTATAATTCTATGATAGCACTAAAAGTAAACTTTTGTTATCCATACATTTCTTTAAATGAAAGTACTCAACCTAGTTATACCATGTAACTTGGAGAGAGGAACAGCAAAACATAACTAATACTCTCTTGATTATGGAATATTTAAAATGGCCACTAGGATTTGTAAGCCATACAGTATATTAATGGAGTGAAAACTCTATCTAAACTTAGGAGGTCCATTGGGCCAGCTTGCTTAGAGTAATAAAAAAACACGGCTGGAAGGGACTCCACAAGGTCATCTTGTCCAATCCCCTGCTCAAAGCAGAATCATCCTTGTCTAAATCAACTCATCCAAGCGTTTCTCTAATCTGCTCTTAAAAATTTCCAACGATGGAGGTTTCACCACCTCTTGAGGTAATCTTTTCCCGTGTTTAACCACCCTCATATCCCAGAGCATGCCAGTTTCTAGACCCAATGGCACACAAATGAGCAACGTGGCTAGCATCACAACTGGCAGCCTTTGATTACCTAGCCCAAATGACCAAGCCCCCATTTGGGCATGACTTTTGGCACAACACCAGAGTTGTGGTTCTTACCTCTAGAGTCAAAGAAAGAGACTTTCATTACTCTGCCACAACACCCCTGATATTAACATACTATCACAGATATATTTTGGCATCTTAACTGCTAAGCTAATTTCAAAATACAAAGGTTGTTTCCCCAGTCCCAAACGCACACAATTAGCAGCCATCAGAGTTTGTGTAGTTGGAGTCTTGTGGAGTTGGAGCTGTTGGAGTCTTTTAATATCATTTATATATTCAAGGCTTTTATTATTCTATATCTGAGGTGTAAATTATACAGAAATGTAAAAGCGATAGTAGTTTTGAATACACTGAGTTCAGAGACTTGGAATACATATGAGGGAAGCAAACATCTTCAGCTATATCCTGAAGGTACTAAGCTTGTTTACAGATCCAGATACTCAAAGATACTTAGATGCCTAACTCCTATTTAAATCAATGGGAATCTGGTGCTTAAATAGCTTCTCTCTGACATTGCAATGATACTACAGAGCGCATCATCCAACCAACACTATCCATCTTTTCCTCAAGAGAACACCAGAGCAGCTGGGGCAGGGTCTGAATAGGACAGAGGGACAGATAAACTCACAGATGGATACATTATACACATTAAACTCACAGATGGTTTTAATTTATACATTTCATAGATTACAAATCCAAAAAGATCTATCATAATCACCTAATATGAGTCCCTGCCTAATATTCAGTACTTGACTTCCGTGAAATATTTTCTATTGGCATGTGCAGACGAAATGGGGGCCCTAAATTGAAGTGGTGGGTTTTTAAAAACACTGCTTCAATTTAGGGACAAGTAAACCCCCGTGCCTGCAGGCACCTGGCTCGGGTAGTCCCGGGGGCACCGCAGCCATGGAGGGAAGCACTAGGCCCCCGCACAGCTCAGGCAGGTAGGCTTCAGGGGAAAACAAACAAAAAAAAGATCAGGCTTGCTACTTTTTTTTTTTTCCTTGGGTGGAGCCTGCCTTCCCAGGCTGCTGCCAGGCTACCTGCATGGTCTTCCTGCAGAGCCCCCGAGCTGCACAGAGCCTGGTGCCTCACTCCAAGGCTGTAGGGCAGCAAACTAAATTGTCAGCCGCTGTAGCAAATTTGGCAGTGTAATGTGCCTTAAATGCCTTGGGCTGCAGCAAACTAAAACACCTCCAAGGAGTTTTAGTTTGCTGCAGCCCAAGTCATTGAAGGTGCATTATGCTGCCAAATTTGCTATAGCGGCTGGAATTGCTACACAACACGTCGCCAATGCATAAAAACAATAACACCATTAAAGCGGTGCAAAAGCATTTAACCTGCTTTAAAGTGTTGTGCACACATGCCCCTCGTTTTGTCTACACAAGGCCTATTTGAACTATAACACATTTTAGAAAAAGACCTAATGTGTGTCCTCCAGTTACTTCAGTACCATCTGCTGTAACTTCTCACAGCAGCGTGAAAGTAATCAGAACTCATGTCTTTGGTCTTTATATGGCAATAATGTGCTCAGAAGTAATGAAACTATTATTCTTCTCTTTTATTAATAGTAGGCAAAATACAAACATGATAATAGTTTGCCTGAGAATATGTTCCATTTAGAGTAGTGCTATTAATCAGTTCTGTTTACTGGTCTTGTCGACTCCTTTGCACTTCTGTTTTTGAGATTAAAATAGAAATGTATCCCCCCCCCGCCCCCTCAACAGTGCAAACTGTGCTCCACAGCTGAGGGGACTGATGAGAATTTTGGGGATAAGATTCACTGCTATATGCATCTTTTGTGCCCTCAGTAAACACTGAAGTTATGGAGGTTAAAGCAGTCCTGGAGCTGCCTTCATGGCTACATAGCACAGTATCATCTGTGCTCAGTTTGCTTGCTATTGCACATGACTTAAGCCTGAAAGCACATAACCCTCAATGCATATTTAATAGCGTAATGTGGCTCTGAAAATAACATATAAAACATGTCTCTGACTTGCTGCTAATTATACATTAAGAACCTTATTTACAGAGACAAACTGAGTTCAGCTTAAATTAGCACATCACATGATAATTAGCAAATAGACACACACACAACAATGTGAAAATATTTAACAGCATATTAAGAACACTAATTAGATAAATTACATTGCCACAAATATACTCTTAAATCAGCAGATGAAACTAGTGGCATAAACCAAGACATAGCAACTGTTGATGAGCAGATGATATGGGAACTTTACATGGTATAACAGGAAAAGATAGATCATTACGCACAGAGTATTCAAACATCAGCATTTGAACACATCCAAGCACCTTACTTGCTTGCAATAGGAGCATATATATATATATATATATATATATATATATATATAGCACAATTTGAATTATATTATTTACACTGGATATATAACAAGAGGTGACCATTACATGATGCTTCTATTAGATGCTGTGGATAAAAGGACCACCTGACTGCTGGACTCCATTTGCAGAAAAGGGCGAGATATGTTTTCACTGAATATGATTGTCCATCATGTGACATCTTGGACTCCTTTATTAAGTTACCTCATGCATGGCGAGTCTTCAAAAAATTCCAACATTGCTTTTAAGAGTTCATTGATTTATTCTTTGATCACATGGGGAGGAGAACAAGAATTCCATTGGTCTCTTATAAAAATACTATGAGTCACACACTAGTCCAACTATTAGGTGCAAAGTGTACTTAGGAGCCTTAGTACAATTCTATTCCACCCTGCTTGAAACCCAGAACAACAGTTAATGCAAAAGTGGGCAGATCTTCATCTCCCTCCTTTTTTGTAACTCAAGGGTAAGATGATGGTGTGTCACAAAAGTAGATGCATTAATGACTTTTCATGGACTGGACGAGGGTGGGATAGAATCTGGCCTTACATTTTCCTTTTGCATGTAGCCACATACTCATTTAAATCTAGCCACACTATCTGTTTGAACCACCTACTGCAATTGTGACTATCACATGCTTGCTATAGTAGTATTTTTTTCAGTGTACTGCCCTTAAATTTAATTCCAGTGTTTATATGTTCTTGTATTATGCAATAGGGTGAAAAGAACAGATTGATCTGTTTATTTTATGCCCATCATAATCAAGTTCTCACTATATTGTCATTTTCTCAGGGCAAATCATCCATGTTTTTTGCATTTTGCATTAAATGCTAATCTCATCATGCCTCTTTGTTACTCTTTCTTGTACCTTCTCAGTCTAAGGTATACCACCCTTATCTGTCTTAAAATGAGAAACAAAATTGGACACAACATTCTAGACCCATGGTTCTCAATCTATTTGCCATAGTGGGTCACACTTACATCTCTCAATGTGTTATGTGGGCTGCACCCACACAATTTACTTTCTGTGTATCCATTTAAAAAATGTTTTAACAGGATGTCAGATGGGCTGCAGCACTGTGCTGATTGGGCCGCATGCAACCCGTGGGCCGTGGGTTGAGAACCACTGTTCTAGACATATGAATATTAAGTACAGACATTGTATTAAAGGTACCCGACTGTAATAGAATATTCTGAAATTATATGCTATATCTCTTTTTATGCATGTGAGCATTTTATTTATCAACATGCAATATGCTGATAACTTTCAGTATATAGTGACTTCTACTGTGAGTTGTTTCTCTATAGCGTCAAGCCAGAACCCACTAATATTTTAATGCTTTAGAGTGCTTTTGCCAGTGCACATTACCCTTCACATCTCTCCAAACTAAAAGTTATCTACCATCAAGCTATGCAGTGCTCTAATATGTTTAAACCTTATTGGGTTTCCCATATCTACCACAGATTGTACTAGCTGAAATAATTTAGAATTGGGTAAAGGTCACACTTTCTTCAAATCATCACCAGGCAGAGATCCAGTCATATGAAATGTATCCCAGATGACACAAAAGTTTCCTTAGATACCATTGTGCAGCAATCTGAAGAGCACTTGGAAGTTTAATGGAAATTCAGCAGCAGCATCTTACCAACCCTGCCTCATTTACCCTCTATTCAGTCTTCTCTGGCCTACGTGCCATAGGGCAAACAGGAAATAATACTTACACTGAAGATACTGATTCTGCCCTACCTGATATAGTCAGTTATAATTCTGACACGAACTGTTTTTTTTGTCCAATCTGTAAGGACTGTTTTCCCCACTCAGGGAGCCACACAAAATCTATGCTCTTCTCTAATGGAAGATATCTTGGAATAAGATGAAGGCAGTAGATGCATTTAGAAAGAAAATCAAGTAGAATCAGAACAATAGGTTCTGGCATCTTGTACCTGGTTGCGGAGGCCTGCCACTCCTCACCTGTGTTTCCTGGCAAGGTAATGGTGTCTGCAGAAACTGTAGGATCCAACAAGGAAGGCCCTGTAAAAATGAGTAAATGATTGTTTCATTCATGGCTTTGCGATTTATTTTGTAAATGTAATGGGAAGTAACGGTTTGCAGTGTGTATTTGAAAATAACTTTAGTTAGTGAAGAGATGTTTTCTCTGGAACACTGAAAGGATATTTTGACAAATCAGGCCAGAGAAATATTTGATCTAGATACTTTACTACAGTTTACTAAATACTATCGATTCTTTAATAGGGACATACTTTAATCTCTGAGTGCAGATCACTAGTATATCATGTTTAATGGATGATTAATATGAATCCTTGTTACTAAGTGTGATAAAAGCTGTACAAAGCTGGAAGAAGTCAATACCAAGGTCTGAGAGGTAGAGAGAAGCAGCTTGCAGATGGATGGAGCCGAGTCATAGGGAACTTCATATTTGTTTTGCTGCCATCTCTAGAAAGGGTTTGGGTTTTCACTGCAGCAGTCTCCCCTTCTAATTTTCATAATATCATCTGATTAAAAAGTGTAATCCTAAATATCCTTAGAGTGCTTGTACACGTGACAGGGTTTAATCCTCATTAAATTAAATAGGGTTATTAAATTAAAATGATTTGTTTTAAATATATAGGTGTTTGAATGTATTTGAGAAGATGTAGGGTGTCTACTCCCTCCTGGGACTGGGAGAAATGGACATGGCTCCCCACGCCTTTCCCAGATGGGGATCACCTCAGGCTGATGAAGGCATGGAGAATAGGGGAGAGAGGATAGCTGTTAGGGGTGTGTGAAGTAGGCCCTATTTGGTTCAGATTCAGCCTGAATCAGGGACAGTGATTCAATTCATTGATTCAGATCACTGTCTCCGATTCAATTTGGCTGAATCTGCATGTTAAGATTCAATGCTGATTTGGAGAATCAGTGATTCGGACATAGACACAGCTTTAAAAGTTTTTCCTACATGCTTTGAGGTAGCAGCCACAGCTCGTGATTGCTGCAATGCTGGGGCGCATGGAGCATCCCACAGGAGTGCAGGGGGGCCCTCCACATGCTCAGCAGCAAATCAGGAAGTGAACTGGATGTACTTCCACTCCACTTCTGGGTCTGCCGGGGAGCATGCTGGGGGCGCCCTGCACCCCTCCCAGTTCAGCGATCACCCACAGGGGGACCCCGGGTGTCCCTGCCAGACCCAGGGAGCACCAGTCACCGATTCGGGGGGTGTAGGGGGCAGCCCCTGCACACTATCCAGTGGACCCGGAAGTGGACTGAAAGAGCTTCTGGTCCACTTCCAGGTCTGCTGCTGAGCACGCTGGGGAGCCCCCCATGCTACTATGGGACACTTCATGCACCCCAGTATCGCAGCATGCATGAGCTGCCTGCTACCTAGAGGTATATAGAAAAAACATTTTTAAATGTGTCTGTGCCCAAATCTCTGAATCTTTTCAAATCAATTCAGAGGGTTCCAATTCAATTCAGAGAGATTACAGGGTCCTCTGATTCGATTCAGATTCAGAGATTCGGCCACCGAATCGGGGCAAATCTCCACCGAATCGAATCAGGGACTGAAGCTTTGCACAGCCCTAATGGCTGTAAGCTGAACATGTGTACACCCCCTCTCCCAGAAGATTTCAACTAGTGAAAATTTCTCAGAAATGTTCACTGGTAGAAAGGAACTCCCGTTTGTGGCCACTGTAAAATGTAAAACATATGATAAAAAAATCTGATTCTGCTTGAAGACTTTATAAAAAAAAAAAAAAGCTCTTTTCTGGAAGCAGCGGTGTTACTTCAACCCATAATACCACATCTGTAAAGATTGGATGCTTCAGCAGGGCTTTTTGGCTCTTTTAGCTAAAGCTGATTCAATTAGCTATTAGATGAAAGCACCAAAAAGCCCCACTAGAGTACCTGATCTTTACAGACATTGGGCGAGCTGGTTTGAAGTAACATGCTGTCTCTTCAGTGCATGCGTGGGGCTCAACGTGAGAACGCACCGAGTTTAAAATAAAGCACTGTGTTTGTTTTGGGTTTTTTTCATGTCTGCAAGAGCCTGAGTGCATCTTACTGACAGACACAAAGAGGTTTTTGAGGTTTTCTAAAGAGTGTTTTTTGAGGTTTTTCAAGGTTTTCCAAAGAGCTCACACTCCTTATAGACAATACCAGAAATAAAGCCAGCAACTAGCCACCTGGCATCCAGCTACACTGATCCCAGAGTAGAAGGGTAACTGTTTAGGGTCAAAATTATTTAATTTTTTTGTAGCTCCACTGACTCCAGTGAACCCACAGCAAGCCACTAGAGTTTTGAAGGCAAACTCCTCTTTTGACACCATACCAGTGTCCAGAGTACCTTTTATCCTGACAGCTAAATTTCCTGTGGAGAAAGAGAACTGAGGTTTCTCTTCTGAATACATATTTGTATCTTTCTTTGAAAAGAATGGTTACGTTGTGATCATCCATACAATCACCAGCAAGACACTAACTGATTGAAACCATCCCACCATGTTATTCAATGCATACACCTTACACTTCAAAACAGGAGACTAGTGTCTTAAAATTCCATGAAGGAAGTTCAAGTTAGGGCAGATGTATGCAAGAGATCAGGACACAGCCCTATGTCACCTCTAAATAAAAAGGGTCTTCCTAAAGATTGTTTATGCTTCTTTTCTTTACTATGTGGCCCTATATACATTCTAGATTGAAACTCTGCCTCCCCATAATATGTAAATCATCATAAACTTTGTCACTTTAATAGTGGTCCGTCCTTTATTTCCTCTTTCATTGGTGACATAAGGTCCTTAGACTTTATCTTCTTTGAAGAATATTGTGTTTGTGGCTTTTATAGCATACTGTAGCTTGAATAACAACTTTTGAACATATGCAATGAAATTCTTCTTTGGAAGTTTACAGAAGTCCATAATGATTATGATTTGTTCAGTGTTTAAAAGGAGAGCTACCTCTCAGAAACCACCACCACAGAGAGAGACGATAAATACATTTTACTAAGAGAAAAGATGAAGAAATAATTGAGGCCTTTTGAAGCAATGTCCAAAAAGATGCTTTTACCACGCACGGGTTCTGCAAACTAGCTACACCAAGTTCTTGACCTTTGGTACACGGCAAATACGAAATAAATGAAAAAGGATGTTATATACAGTCTGTACACTGCCATATATCAATGTATTTTTGCTGACCCTAATACAGACTGTGCGCCACATTAGATAAAGCATAACAGAAATATATTTTAAAATACTGGATGGTTTAATGCTATGCACAATAGGAAAAAGATGCAATTTACACAGCTGAATCTACTCTTTCAGCAACATATTTACAAGTAGAATTAAATTTACCCACATAACTTCCATTAATATTAATAAAAGTTATTTCTATGTCCCTGAATGCTGGTGAAACAATAGGTCCTATCACTTCTACAAATTCTAGTTTGGTTCTAGATAGCATAGGTGGTGTTGGCATGGCTCCTTTAACCTTGATATTTTGTTACCAACAAGGTCATAGGTAAAAGCATCATGTCAGAACATAGATCAAAGATCAGTCCTGACACTGCCACATAACGCTGGACAGAAGATAAATATTTTGGACTTCATAAGCCTTCAACTATATCACTTTGAAACCAGTACAGTTAAATCAGAATAACTTCTGAGTGTAGACATTGTTATAAAAAGTTATAGTGCTCATCTCCAGGGCCAGACCCAGTGACACTGTGGGTGGGGGCTAGAGTAAGACCTTGAGCACCATGCCTGTCCTGCATGGCATGTCTCTATATAGCATTCCCTGGACCTGAGTGCCCAACAACTCTCTGTGTCTGCTCTTGTTTACACCAGTATAACCTATTCCCTGAAATATAGTGGAACATGTTTGCTGGAATATCTGCATCCACACAACTGCTTTAATTATTCTATTTAACAAAAATATCATACCTCTAACCAAAATACTAAAAACTGATACAAAAACTGTGTGTGGATGAGACTTTAGAAGCATGTCCTTCAGAAGAGATGTTAAAACAAGGGTGTCATAAAATCATAGATAAGTAGGGCTGGAAGAGACCTGAGGAAGACATCTAGCCCAGCTCCCTGCCAGAGGTAGGATCATCCCTATCTAAATCATTCCATACAAACCATAATCTAAACTCTGCAGAAGACTACCATCAACCCTGACACAACATGGACCTAACATCCTAACCTGCCACAAGTAAAGCAGGTGAGCCACAGTTTCTGCTCTTCTTAACTAGCTGCACAGGTAGAAGGAAGCTTTGACCCCTGTACCATTTTCAACATACACTCTCTCAAAAACAAAGTCTAAAGGTTATGCATGAATCATTGCTGCACATAGTGGATTCTGTACTATGCCATCTCTGCAGTACTGTGCGCTATTACCCCAGAGAGTGAGCTGAGACACTTGAAGCATGCCTACATACAAAATTTACCATGGTCATGACACCACAAAACACACTGAACTGCTAATTAGCTTACATACTATACTATGTTCATATGGCTACACTACTACTAACTGGGGAGGTAGAACATGGTGCATTTGATGGTGCCATAGCCTCATGTAAAACCACATGTAAAAGTGCCCTTGGAGTCTGTAAGAGGATACAGACCAGAATTTTATTTCTTCTAATTTTGTGGGTAGGCTTGTCATCAAAAAAATATCCTATTCAGCCAGATTCTTTAATGAGATATGAACCCACTCTAGCAGCTGGGACCACAACCTATTACAGGTTTCCCTCACCTTATGCTGTACATGCGTTCCTGGAAAATGGTGCATAACTCGAATTTGCATAAAGGGAACCCACTTTAAAGTGCAACAAATAGGGATACGTTCCAAGATCTTGACTGTGCTGACCCCCAGACCCATTTCTACCACTTTTAGAAGACAATTTTGGTACTCACCAACAGCACCCAGCACACAAAAACACAGGGCATTATCATAGTGGGGATGGCAACTATAGAAACACGCGTCGTAGACAATGAGCAAGGAGCACAGATCCACACAGGAGACTATATTTTGGTGCACCACACAAAGCAGCTAACTGCTGGCTTCCACCACACCAATCGTATTAAGAGTGAATTTCCCTCACATATAACGAATTTTTGGTATAAAAATGGTCATTGCATAGGAACGAATTTGCACATACAAAACCCACATAAAGCAAGGGAAACCTGTATGCTTTTCCAACACTTTCCATTACACAGCCATATTTTCTATTGTTTATAAGCTCACTGAGGGTTAACACTTTCGGCTGAAATATTCCAAACGAAGTACATGACCCAGGTTGAATCAAAATGGCTTGAACATTTTCAAAGGCAATGTTGGGGAAATGCATTGTTTTGCCCATGTTAGAAATTCTTGGGAACCATTACTTTGGTAAACATTAATATCCTCCCACTTTGGAGCAGGGACTAGAAATGTGAGTTATGGTGGTGCTTGTGTCTTTTGCTGTGATAATCTGACCAAATATGGTCAACATTTGAACAACTAGAGTTTTTCACATGCTCAGTAGGGCATGTAGGTTAATTCTCTGAAGATCCCAGCCATATTTGGCCTGTCTCTTCCATAGCTCGCTGCTGCAGGAGCCCAAACAGGATTTTCCTTACAACTGTGACACTGGGATGCCTTAGAGTCTAATGGATCCGAGTCTGGGTACCTGACTGAGAGTGGGAAGCCTCTCTTTCCTGTACAGTCAGTGACTCCCTTTCACAGGACCCAGATTTTGTGGAGGTTAAAACTACCTGAATTCTGTGCAGAGAGGACAAGATCAAAAAATAAGGGTGGGAGAGGGCATCAACAGGGAGCACATGGAAGAAGGGAAACTGATACTGGGAGTTGTTGTGTGAGACTGGGACTCAGAGCCAGGCAAGAAAGCAGAGATGGCCTGAGAGACTGAGATTGGATGAAGAGCCAAGGAGACTGGGAAGTAGTTAGGTGGCAAATAGAGATCTTCAGAGGACCTGGGGTATAAAGAAACAACAGTGACTCTGGAAAAAGGGACAGGAAAACAGGTAGAAGGAACAGGAAAGGGGACCTAGACTTTTTTCTTGTATTTGGTCAAGGGATTAGATTAAAAATAATTAAACAACTTCTGAATATCATTTTTACACTAATTATTGCAGTGGGAGCAGTCCCCTGAGAACTCACAATTTATTCACCCTAGCAGGAGAACAGTCCTCTGACTGGTGCCAACTTCTTGAAGTTCCTCTCTTTCTTCTAAAGTATCCAGTGGCTTTGGGTAGCCAGGCATAGACTGAAGGTTTCTTTTCCAGGAAGTTCTGGCTGCTTTTTCCCCCTGGCTGGCAAATGACGCAGCAAGGTGGATTTTGTCTTGAAAGGGAATTCTGATAAGTATCTACGCAAGCTACACAGCAGCACACTAATGAGTAACATTTGAGAAAAAAGGTAGTCTTTGTTTAAACTATTCTCTTTAAAGACCCAATAACATTACAGATTGTTCATGCCTATCTTGCTAAAATAATCTACAAGTCTTTTAGAAATCAGGTTGTAAACAGATCTCTTGTTGTAGAGTACTTTTAAACAATGGAAACTTATTTTCTACAAATTATTAAGTTCAGGATTAATAAGCAGAAAATAGTGATGAAACATTAGTTGAACCTACATTTTATTATTTATAGTATAGTTGGCACAAACAAAAGGACAGATCCACAAAAGTACTCAAGTGCTTAAAATGGGACTTGGGTCAAAACCAGTCCAAAATTGCAATACCCCAAACCTCTGTTCAGCCATCCTCGAGCTGCTTAAACTTCATAGGTAGCTTGACTTTGGCTTTTAAGTGCACCAGGCATCTAACGTTCCTTATTCTTCATCCTTCCTGTTGAAGCTGTTCCATTACAAAGACAGGAATACAAGACTTCTGGGAGCAGAAAGCTAGTTTAGGGAGGTAGGAGATGTTAGGATGAATGATCCCCAAGCAGAAGGAGGACTTGAATCTCGGTATCTCATATCCTTAGTTGACTGCCCCCTTTCTCACCCCATAACCTCATAATACTCCATGTGCAGATCTAGAATTTTGAAAAGGTGGTGGGTGCATCATTACCAGCGATCCTGGATTTCCCTGATAAAAAAATGAAAATTCTCTGATAAAAAAAATCATAAATTGTCTGATAAAAACCCCCAAACCCCAATTAAAATGAAATGCCACCATATATATAGGTATCAATTGAACACAATGTTTTATTCATATATTTACATGTTTAAAGCAATTTGGAAGCCTACCAGTGCCTCAATCACTATAGTAAAATACATTCTAAGTACCTAGGCAGACAAGGTTCCTTGGGTGAATTTGATATCTTTTATTAGACCAACCCAAATGGTTGGAGAATAGTTATTAAGCAAGCTTTCGGGTTCAAAAACCCTTCGTCAGGCTAAGGAAGCTGCAGCAGTTGGTGTGTGCTCTTCCTGGATGGAATGAAAAGTAAAGAAGCCAGGGGCTGGGCTGGGCTGGGGAGTCAGTTGCCAGGCAGATTATAATGTATCAAAAATCCAACGTCAATGTTTAGTCCATGATCTCTAGTATCCAGCAGGCTGATGAAATGGAGCTCATAGGCTCGTCTCTGGGATGTGTTGTGTAAATTTCCCTTGAGGATCAGGACTGAGAGATTGGAGAGAGAGTGGCCCTCCTGTGAGAAATGTGCCCCCACCAGTAACTGGGTGTTTCTGTCTTTGATGTGTGCATTCATTCTGGTGCGCAGTTGTTGTCTGGTCTCTCCTACATATCTTCCAGCAGGGCATTTGGTGCATTGGATGAGGTATACTACATTCCTGGAGGTGCAGCTGTAAGATCCTGGGATGCTGATGGCTCTGTTGTGGGGTGTAGTAATAGTGGAGGTGGTGGAGATGTGGGGGCAGGTTTTGCATTTCTTGTCATGGCACAGTCTGGATCCTT
>NW_005842215.1:592771-593229 GCF_000455745.1 Alligator sinensis
CTGTATATTGTCAGGGAACATGCATGGATTTCTATCTTTTAAGTTGTTGTAGTGTATGATGATTTCCTTCCTGAGATGGTCTCTTTTGGAGTAGAGTAGGTGAAGTAGATGATTTCTGATTTTCTCTGAAATTCTTCTGCATAGCTGTGAAGCATATTTGGAGTTGTGTGTAGTAGTCAGGGGATTGTAGATGTTTAGTCCTCAGGGAATGATGTTGTGTTTTTTGCAAAGGCTTAGAAAATATGTCATTGTTGAGTCTGGCTTCTTTCTTTTTCATGTTGTACAGTTTCCATTTCTAAGTACCTATACATTTTGGTATTTGATTTTGGGTTTTTTATCATGGAAAATCAGAACTCAGCCTGCCCCCTTATGTCACTAAGTCTGGGCCCCTCACTCCCCCCCCACAGCCCCCTGGCCCTGCTGGGCCCCTCATTCTCCCCCCCCCCGCCAACCCCTCC
>NW_005842215.1:593491-595408 GCF_000455745.1 Alligator sinensis
ACCCATGCACCGCCCCCGCCCCGACCTGTGCATGGGGCTGAGGTGGGCAGTCCATTGTGGGCTTGGGCTCCCTGTCCTGCTGCCCTTCTCCAGGGCCTCTGCAGCCCAGCAGCTGGGACCTGGCACAGAAGGGTGGAGTGGGGCCAGGTGGGGAAGCTCCTTGCTACTGTGAGCTCTGTGCTGCCCTGGCAACATGCTCCCAGCCCACCCTGCAACAGCAAGGGGCACAACTCTGCTCTGCCACCCCTGACGCTGCCAGGTGGGCAGGGGGCACTTTGCCAGAGCAGCATGGGGCTTGCAGAGGTGGCAATGAGCTTCTCTGTATGGCCCTGCTCTGCTCTGCTGTGCTGGGTCCTGCCTGCTGGGCCACAGAGGCCCTGGGAGAGGGCAGCAGGGCAGGGAGCCCAAGCCTGCAGCAGGCAGCCCACCCCTGCTCCCACTCTGTGTAGAAATCTGGGAGGCATGTGCCCCCCTGCTCCTCTCTGGGAGTGCATGTAGCAGCAAGGAGCCAGCCCCACCCAACCGCCTCTACCTGGGCAAGCCACCTGCAGCCCCATCCTCCTCCCTGTTGGGGCCCTCCAGCTGTGCATTGTGGCCCTGGGCCCCAAACCTCATGCACCACTCAGCAGGGCAGCAGCCCCAGGCCCAGCCATGCCCAATTCCCTCCTTCCTTCCCTATAAGGGCCTCAATCCCCACCACCCCTCCAGTCTTACTTACAGGGGCTGCTCTCTGGGTTGCCTGGTGGCCTCATGCATGTACATACACATGGCGCCCCCTGCCTGACCACCTTCCTCCTGCTCTCCTCAGCCCCCTGCAAGCTGGAACTCTGCCAGCCTGCAGAGAACTCTTTGCAAAAGAGCAAAATCCATGTGTTTGTTTGTTAAAACAAAAATATCCACATTTTTCTCAGGTAAAAGAAAATCCATGTTTTTTTCTGTTTTTCTGTGAGAAATGGAAAACCCAGATCCCTGATCATCACATATAAAACAACACATTTTTTTCCAATTAAAAATAAAACTAGAAGCTCTACTAATGTGCACAGGGCCTAGGGCTGTATTATTCAGTTTAGATTGATGCAAAAACAAATATAACTTCATTGGAATGAGTTGAAAACAGTCTGCAGGGCTGTGAAATAGGAGCTTCGGGAGAAGCTAAGGGACACCTGAATTGCAGAACAAAGGCTGGCTTGATTGGTGCAACATCAAGACATCAACATTAAAAAGAAGAGTGGGTCGTTAACACCTGTGGAATGATGAGATTAGATGAGATCGGGGAGATTACAGTGAGCCACGAAGTCAGTTGACTCCTTCAGTGCTGCCTGAAAACAAATGCTGCCGCCACTGCCAGGCAGTTGGTGTTAAACTTTGGATGAACCAGGAATTAAAGGGGGATGCAAGTACATCAGTGCATCCAGTGTCGTAGCAGCGAAGTTTGGCACCTGGGGCAAAGCCCGCAGCAGCAGCCCGCCCTTGCCCCGCACACAGGTCAAGGGGGCACACAGCCCCCCCTCTCTCGCCCTGCCGCCTTACCCAGGAGTGCATGCAGTGGCCCTGCATAACTGGGGCCATAAATTACCCTGGCACTTTGGCCTCAATCTGTAGGACTGAGGCCTTTGTATTTACACTTACTCCCTTTCTGCCATCACCTGTCAGCTTCTTGTCCTTTAAGATTGGGATACAAACCATGTCTTCCTGTCTGTACATCCCCTAGCACGTATCCCTGAGCAACATACATAGAGAGATAAACAAACAAACTTCTAGCACTATGGAAGAAAGAGACTTGGGGGTCATAGATTCATAGAATCATAGATGTTAGGGTTGGAAGGGACCTCAATAGATCATCAGTCCGACCCCCTGCATAGGCAGGAAAGAGGGATGGGGTCAGATGACCCCAGTCAGAAGCCTATCTAGCCTCCT
>NW_005842215.1:595990-604805 GCF_000455745.1 Alligator sinensis
TTGCCTCCATAGATGCTTCTCAAGCAAATCCCAGGACGTCATTCTCCCCTTGTACTCGGCCTTGGTGAGGCTGCAGCTGGAGTACTGCGTCCAGTTTTGGGCCCCACAATTCAAAAAGGATGTGGAGTAGCTTGAGAGAGTGCAGAGAAGAGCCACGTGCATGATCAGAGGTCAGGAAAACAGACTTTATGATGACAGACAGATCTATGGGGCTCTTTAGACTGGAAAAGTGCAGGCTCAGGGGTGATCTGATGTCCACCTATAAGTTTATCAGGGGTGACCACCAGTATCTGGGGGAACGTTTGTTCACCAGAGTGCCCCAAGGGATGACGAGGTCAAATGGTTATAAACTACTGCAAGACCGTTTCAGGCTGGACATAAGGAAGAATTTCTTTACTGGAACCCCCAAGGTCTGGAATAGCCTGCCATCGGAGGTGGTTCAAGCACCTACACTGAACACCTTCAAGGGAAATTTGGTTGCTTATCTTGCTGGGATCCTATGACCCCAGCTGACTTCCTGCCTTCAGGCGAGGGGGGCTGGACTCGATGATCTTCCGAGGTCCCTTCCAGCCCTAACGTCTATGAAATCTATGAAATCCATCTTATCTATTGATGCACCCCCACTCCAAACACTGGCATCTTATCAACTATGTCATTGTCTGAAGGAGGGACAGACGTGATATCTATGTAACCAAAGCAATGTGTGGCGCTGAATGCTGGACTGATAGACTCATCATTTCCTCGCTAAAGATCATGATTCAAACCAGATGATGTCTGCAAGGACAAAGTGGACTGAAGTGCCTCAGCTCTGCAGGGCTGATAAATGACAGCACTAGGCTGTCTCTTGTGAACCATCTGAAAGATCAGCTTCACACTACACTGCTCCACTCCAGCTCTATTGAAGCCAACTGGCAGTGGCTCCATAAAGCTATACATTCTGCAGCCCTCAAGACCCTGGGACCAAGGGTCTGCAGACACCAAGACTGGTCTGATGAAAATGATGAGAAGATAAAGCAGCTGCTGGAAGAGAAACAACATTTCCACAGAATCTACCTCTATAAGTCCACATCAGCGCAACACACCTATAGCTCAATATGGAAGACCATTCAAGACAAGCTGCGAGGGATGCAGGACACATAGCTGAAAAACAAAGTAGACAAGCTCCAGCACTATGCTGACCAAAATGACGCAAAAAAGTTCTTCAATGCCCTAAAGGCTGTCTTCAGCCTGCAGACCCTAGGATCCTCCCCCATGCTGTCCGCTGATGGGACCACACTGCTAACTGGCAAGGCCCAGATCCTCCAGAGATGGGCTGAACACTTTAGTGCCATCCTCAGTGGACATCCTTCATTAACATGGATGCCATACGCAAGCTGCCTCAAATTGCCATCAACACCTCGCTTGAAGCTTCACCTAGAATCACGGAAGTCCAAAAGGCCATACAGCAAATGTCTAGAGGCAAAGCTCCTGGAGCTGGCGTGATTCCAGTGGAGGCCCACAAATCAGGCAGTCATGGCTTCATGGAGAAATTAACAGATCTTCTGCAGCATGTGGGTGCAGGAGGTAGTCTCTCAAGAATTCAAGGATTCCTCCATTGTCCACCTGTACAAGAGGAAGGGAAATTGCCAACTCTGTGACAATCACAGGAGCATTTCCATCCTCTCAACTGCTGGCAAGATACTCACGAGAGTCCTCCTTAACCAGCCGACTGACCATCTAAACGACCTACTGCCTGAGAGTCAATGTGGTTTCAGAAAAGGATGTGGAACCGCCTATATGATGTTTGTGGCCTGGCAGCTTCAAGAAAAGTGCCAGGAACATAACGCTGACCTTCTCTTTACATTTGTTGATCTAGCCAAAGCCTTCTATGCAGTGAACCTCAAAGGCCTCTGGGAAAGAATGAAGAAGTATGGATGCCTCGGAAAATTCTTCAACATGGTTTGACAGTTCTCTGATGGCATGGTGGCATGCATCCTTGCAAATGTCTAATGTTCTGCATCAAGCAGGGCTGTGTGCTTATAACTACCCTCTTCAGCATGGTATTCTCTGCCATGCTATTGGATGCCTTCCCAGACAATGACCTTGGTATGAGGTTCAGGTACCATTTTAATGGAGACATCTTCAACCTGTGGAGGCTCCAAGTGAGCTCCAAAGTCCAGACAGCCATGCTTCGAGACATCCTCTTCACTGATGACACTGTGCATTATGTGCAGGCTCACAGGCTGACATGCAACGGTCCATGGACCTACTCTTATCAGCCTGCAACAACTTTGGACTCACTATCAGCATGAAGAAGCTTGAATTTATGTTCCAGCCTGCACCTGGCACAGCATCCTGGGAACACACATTTCAGTTAAAGGCCAACAAATGTTGATGGTCGTCAAGTTTGTCTATCTAGGCAGCATGCTTTCCCATGCTGTCCACATTGACGATGAAGTCAACGTGAGACTAGCAAAAGCCAACATGGCCATTGGCAGACTCTGTAAGTCGGTCTGGGACCAGAGAGGCATCAGAATGTTGATGAAACTGAAGGTCTAATAAAGCTGTCATTCTCTCAACCCTTCTTTATGCCTGCGAAACCTGGACTGTTTACCAACATCATGCCAAGAAACTAAACTACTTCCACCTGTGCTGCCTGCGAAAGGTACTAAAAATCAAGTGGCAAGACAAGATCCTGGACACCAAGGTGCTCAGAAGATCAGTGCTGCCCAGTATTCATTCTCTACTGAAACTGGCACAGCTGAGATGGGCAAGTCAACTTTCAAGAATGCCTGACACTTGCCTGCCAAAGAAAATCTTCTATAGCACGTTGTCAAATGGAGTACGCTTTCGCAGTGCACCAAAGAAGCAGTACAAGGACACCCTGAAGGTGTCCCTAAAAACTTTTGGCACTGACCCAGGGTTGTGGGAGCAAATTGCTCATGACTGTCCATCCTGAAAGTCATCAATCAGAATGGAGCACTGGACTTTGAACAGCAACACATGCCCAAAGCAATGAAGAAATGTGTGGCCAGGAAAACAAAAACCTCTGGTACCCAGTCCTCATTGCTCTCCTGCCCCTGCTGTAGCAGACTGTTCAAGGCAAAGACTGGGTTTGGGTTTATAAGCCACCTACGTACCCATGCAACCTAGCACCCACCCTCCTCCTTTCTCTTTTCTCTTGCTGTCTCCTTTTTTTTTTCTCCCTCCCTTTTATTTATTTTTTTTCTTTTCTCTCTTCTTTCCCCCTGCTGAATGCGGTGATCTTTGCCTGCGAAACACAACAACACAGGTATGCACTGTAGATGTTACTGCAACATATGTAGAAAGATAAACAAACAAACACACACACACACACATCCTCACACATCCTATGTGATACACTGACAATACAAACAATTTAGCAGTCCAGGAACACCAATTATGTCATAAAAAATACCATTACAGTATTGAATTAAAAGAAAACCTACTCAGTTCTAGGAAAAAAGCTCATTACAATGTCATTATGAAGTGGGATTGCAATAGCAGCAAGATTCTGGCATGGGTGTAATGGATCTTGGATATGCATAAAAGGACCCCCTGATGATGCCATTATGATATGAGATTTCAATGGCTAAACAATTTCAAATGGAAATCCCCATTGTGTTACAGAAATTAGACAAGATTATGCTGAACAGAAATTCTGCTACTGTTAACAGAATTAAAAGAAATATATTCCACAGTTTACAATTAATTCACAAAGGTAGTCTCATAAAATTACACTTCTCATTATTTGTGAGGGTCTTTAGTAATCAGATAATACTGTTCCTACACTAAACACATAGCACTAACAACCAATACAAAACATTCAAGTCTTAACAGAAGCAGAGGATCCTAAAAAGAAAGGTCAATTTTAGTGCAAAAGGATTCTAAATAGAAGGGTTGGTAGTGCTGAAGTGATGTTATAGCCATGATGATCCAGGAAATGAGAGAGGCAAGAGTTTTTGTGGGCAATATCTTTTATTGAATCAATGGAATGGTTAAGATAGATTTAGACCAGTTTCGGAGTATCAAAGTAACCTTCCTCTGGCTGCAGGAATAAAAGGTTGAACATTTTCTTAATAAAAATAGTCAGATTCGTATCAGAGAAACTCATAACTCTTACATTATAACACTGTACTGATAAGATTATTTACCCCTATGCAAATAAAAATATAGAGTCATATAAATATTTGGTTTGCATGTATCCTGCACACTTAGTATTTTGATGTTTGTAACAAGTTTTCATTAAAGAAAGAATTCTTGTAAAGCTTCGTAGCAGGTGGCCTGTTTGTTTCCCTCTCCCTTAAGGTAGGGCATACAGAAACCTGTGTGTGCATCATGACAAGCTAAACTGCAGCTTCTTTAGGAATATAAGTAGTCACTATATCACCCAGTTTTTCTAGGGCCATTCATTCATGTTTTATTGCTACTTCTAACTGACAGCATTCAGTTATTACACAAGATGCTAGAATGCAGATCCTGCATGACATTTTACATCTCTTACCAGTGTCATACAACATATAGTTGCATTTAAGAATCTTGTACCCTTTCAATAAGTGGGCACAATCCTACGAACTGTTTGGCATTCCCAGCTCTCACTGAAGTCACGTAAGGAAGGGGAGGGCATTTAGCATGTCCCAAGAAAACCGGGTTTAAGTTGTTGATTCTTGAAACTATTCACCAAACTCCGAACTGCTGGCCTGTTTCTAATTTTGAAAAGAGAAATTGTGGCCATCAACTTCTATTGGAATAAAAGAAAAGCTGTTTGTTGAAGGAATAAACATGTCTCATCTCAAAAATCCCATAAGGAAAAATCCTATAAAAAATCCCATTAACCAATAAATAATAACCACCACAAACTTGCTTTTTTTTTCTTGTTATGAGCATGCAGGTCTTTTCAGCTGCATATATAACAACCATTGTGCGGTAATCAAAGGCTTAAAATTGCATGTACGCTTACCAGTTTTGTTGGATAACATCTGATTCTCATTAGTCTGTAACTGACAGTTTACATTCATTTTGGAGAAATCCACTAAGCATGCTATTGTGGTATACAGAGTATAATCTGCTAAATAACATCCAAATTCATGACAAATAAACTGGAGCTCCTTTGTGTTCTATTTCCATCCAGCTGTAGCCAGTGGGAAAACCTATCAAAAACCTCATACAAGTTTCCCATTGCACTTAGAATAATTCCTAAGTCATCCATCAACTCTGAGTGATATTTTTCTATCTACTTCCAAACCTCTTTGAATTATCCACAGGAGACGTTGCTTTAAACTACTTGATCACTGCTCCAACTCCTATAACTCCTGTTAATGATGACAGATGATCTGCCTGGGTTTATATGTATGCCAATGTGTCAGTAACAATTTAGAGGGCAGTAGTCCTTTTTCGTCCACACTAATATGGTAGTAACTCCCACCGAGTGCTAAAAGAATTAAACCTATAACCAAGGGCAGAAATAAGCTGGGTAGTTTCAACATAAAGGTGTTCTGTGGAATGAATAAAACTCAGAGCCCAATGTACCCAAAAGTCATGGTGTGCAGTTCTAGTTCTACTGACTTACAAAGCAAAATTCTCATTAATATCAATAGGCTAAGTTTTCGTTGGCCTGACTGGTTTAGACAGAAGCATAATACCATTGCTGGCAGGATCTCTTTAGGTTTGTTTACATGTGTAATAGTTTGTCTTAGGATTCCTTAATAAATAATATCACTATTACCATATTGCATGAGAACACCATCATGCTCTGCTCTCTAGTAATAGTTCATTCTTTCTGTAGCTGGCACCATTTAGTGCATCCATACCAAGCCCTCAATAACAGGTTAGAAGTTTTCCAAGCCAAAAAAGATAACACTGAGCTTAGAGGCAACAATTCTAAAGTCTGGAAATGATTTACCTGAAGTCTGTATCATACTGATACCACCAGTTTTTCTTGTTTCAGTGCAGTGCTCTTTCTAGGCTTGTGAAACGAGCCCTGACTTGTGGGCAAGGATTCTAGTGCAGAGTTGGGATGACCCACCATAGCTACAGAATTTCAGGATAAAAAGCTGCCTTTCTGAATATCTGCACAGAATTTTACCCCTCAGCTGCAGTAACAGAAGACCAAAATGAGACTCCTCAAAGAACTCACAAACATGAAGCCATCGTCACCTGGAAATTTGCCAACCAACTGATTGCTGCCAGCTGATAGCTTGTGTACTTGTGGACACATCAGCTGTTGGAGGATATTGTGATGTGGGTGTATGGTGTTCTTATAAAATCATAGAAACGTAGGGTTGAGAGAGACTTCAAGAGCTCATGCAGCCGTACAACATGCCCTAAGGAAGGACTAACCATCCCCAACCAATATTTGTCTACCCTGTTGTTGAAAAACCACCAATGAAAAAGATTCTACAACCTCCTGAAGTAGCCTGTTCCAGCATTAGAAAGATTTTCCTAATATTCACCCTAGTTGCAAACTAAACTAATTTTTATTTATTTTCCCCCTAGAGGCTATGGAGAACAATTGATCACTGTTTGCTTTATAACAGCCTTTTTGCACTGAAAGATGATGACAGCTCCCCTTAGTATTCTCTTTTTTTAAATTGGACAAACTTATTGCCTTCAACATTGCCTAATAGCAAATGTTTTATCACTTTTGTTGCTCTCTTTAAAATAGTAACTTTAGAAGATACCATTATCATTGTCATTGTGTGCTGTGTAAAGGTCTGCCAGTGCTCATGAGGGTTTCATTGGCTTTCCGGGCTTGGAGAACTCATGTTTTTTTCAATTTACCTGGCACCTGAGTTCATAAATAGAAAGGGGGGAGGGTATTTCTAGATTGTGGGACATGGCTTGATTGATCCTCATGAAAAGCTCATCATCATCATCAAGTCAGGGTGCTCTAGAATGATTGTTGATGCTTTTAGGAGCTCAGACCACTCTAATGAAAAAAACAGATTTGATTTCATTGCCACTATGTGGACATTGAGTGCATTGACATTCTCCCTTCAGTTTGTCATTTTGGAAAGCAGATGAAAAGCTGGTTTCACAAAGCATTTGATTGCACAGCTGGATTATAGAAAAGAATTATTTAGCTGCAGAACTGCAGGATACCAATGGGGTGCACTTCTTGAAGACAGAAGGGTGAGATGGTGTCGTCTCATTAATTGGCTAAGGTGTTGCTCAGCACTCTGGTCTCAAATTATAACTTTATAAAATAACTCTATGCTGTGCGTTATACAGCATCCCTAACAAAGAGGTGGGAAGAGGAAGTTTCAGAGCACTCTGAGTAGCCAGTGAAACACTTTCTCCAAAATTACAATCACAAGGGGCATACAATCAGAGATGCATCTCTTTGAAGATGAGGGCAGATTTTTTAATTCCAGTGCACATGTGGTTTACATTAGGCTTTGTATACCTTTTCATGGATTATTTCTTGAATATGTCATGGATTACTTCAGTACATATTTTAAATGTGGGGACTGTGCTTTAACAGCAGGGGTTCTGTTCTACACCTGCTCTGTCTAATTTTACAAAGAATCTAAAACATGATTATGAAAGAGGATTATTTTGAGACATTTTCATGGATTAACTCTAATTATGACATTCAAATAAAGATAACAACAGCTGAAGAAAACCATTCTGTTTTCATAATGCAAACATATGGGTAAGGAGAAGCTGTGTAAAAATTTTACAAACATTGCAAACAAAACAATGAAAGGAAACTGGTGTAAAAAGTGTAGCTCAAAATTATTAGTGAAATTGTGCAGTGTGCAGGGCCTTTGAAACCATCTATCTACACACCCTTGAGTGTTGCTACAGAGTTGTTTGGTCACCATTCTGGAACCTTGGAGGCTGGAGTGACATGGGTGCAACATCCTCTGCCATGAGGAGTTCATCAATTTGGTGCTGGAGGAGACCTCTGGGATTGTGGAAGAAGAAATGCCAGAGGCAGCACTAGAGAAGACAGAGGACATAGACACCCAAAAGCATGGAAGATGGAGTCTTGTGACTTCTGGCAGCAAGCAGAAATATTCACTTCCTCCTGCAGTGGTTTGTCTGGAGAACAGATATGCAGCCCTAGCAGCGGACGGGGAGGAGCACGTTCCATTGGGGGAGGAAGACAGGGCAGGTCTCACCAAGGTGGGAAGGATCAAGATGACCACCACCAAGAGGTGATGGGTGGTGGTGGCTGGACACTCCCTTTTGCAGGGGATGGAGGGAGCTATCTGCTGACCTGACCTGTTGTCTTGGGAAGTCTACTGCTTGCCCAGAGCCTGGAGATGTCACTGAGGGACTACCGAGACTTATCCAGTAGGCCTGTGTGAAGCAGCAAGTATTCGCTTTGGATTCAGATTTGTTGGATTCAGAGAGCAGTGATTTGATGTGGAGATTCGAATCACTGTCCCAATTTGATTTGGCTGAATCAGATCGAAAAGATTTGACACCACTTCGGAGATTCGGCTGTAGAATAAACAGGCAGCTGACACAGCTGCCTCCAGCTGGTAAGTCTGTTTGGGTTGGGGGAGCAGGGAGGGAAGGGGCATGGGGAAGGCAGGGATTGAGGCTGGTACAAGCTGCCCAGCCAGGGCAGGGGGACGCATTACTTGGGAAGGGGGGATGCAGGATGTAGGTGTGGCAGTGCTCGGAGTGGGGGCTCTGCCCTGCTGCCACTTGCCCAGCTGGGGGTGGAGGGCGGGATGTGGGCTCAGCTTTGCTCTGGGCAGAAGGGGGCAAGTGGCAGCAGGGCATAGGCCCCACTCTCAGCGCTGCTCTGCCCACATCCCACCCCTCCCCCCCGCACCAGCTGGCAAGTGGCAGGAGGGGC
>NW_005842215.1:604815-606282 GCF_000455745.1 Alligator sinensis
CCCCCGTTGCACCCTGTCCCCTGTGCTGGCCCAGACAAGCGGCAGCAGGGCATGGCACCCACTCCCAGCGCCGCCAGATCTGCAATAGCACTGGGAATGGGGACTCTGAGCCGCTGCCACTTGCGAGCTGCCACAGAGGTGCGGGTGCTGCTGTCACTTGCCAGCTGGTGTGGTGGGGGGGGCACTGCCGCAGCTTGCCCAGCTGGCACAGGGTGGGGAGGGGGGAGGTGTGGGATATGGTTGCGGCATTGCTGGAAGCAAGGGCTATGCCCTGCTGCCATTTGTCCCCTTCTGCCCGGAGCAAGTCATGCCCACATCCCATGCCCCCAAACCTCCCTCCCTGAGTCCCATGCCTCCTGCCCTGGCTGAGCAGCTTGTCTGAGCCCCAACCCCAATCCCTCCCTCCCCCATGCCCTTTCTCTCTCCCCTCCCCCAACCCCTACAGACTTACCAGCTGGAGGCAGCTGTGTCAGTTGCCTGTTTAGTCTATGGCTGAATCGCTGAATCTTTTCCGAATCTTTTTCCAAATAAATTCAGATGTTTTGAATCAACATGCTAGGAAATCTGGTTGTCACACCAGACAGCAAAGCTAACCTATTTAACAATTTCTTTGCCTCCATTTTTCTGAGCAGAGACCAGGTCATCCCCTCCACTGGGACCCCCATAAGCCCCCGGGGAGGTGCACCTAGGCCTAGGGTCAGAGAGGACCTAGTCAGGGAACTTCTGGAGGGACTGGACATATTTAAATCAGCAGGTCCTGATGATCTCCACCCCAGAGTGCTGAGGGAATTAGCAGAGGTCATTGCGGAACCCTTGGCACGGCTTTACGAGCACTCATGGTGCTCTCGTGATGTGCCAGAGGACTGGAAAAAGACCAATGGAGTTCCCATTTTCAAAAAAGGGAGGAAGGAGGACCCAGGAAACTATAGGCCCGTTAGTCTTACCTTGGTCCTGGGGAAGCTTTTTGAGAGAATTATCCTGGCGCATGTCCACGAGGGGCCAGCAGGGGAGATTATGTTTAGGGGCAACCAACATGGGTTTATTAGAGGCAGGTCCTGTCAGACCAACCTGGTCGCCTTCTATGACCAGGTCACAAAATCCTTGGACACAGGTGTTGTGGTGGATGTAGTCTTTCTGGACTTTAGGAAGGCCTTCGACACTGTCTCTCACCCCATTCTCATTAAAAAGTTAGGTGACTGTGGCGTCAATGCCTACACAGTCAGGTGGGTCACTAACTGGCTGGAAGGCCGCACCCAAAGAGCGGTGATGGATGGGTCTTATTTGACCTGGAGGGATGTGGGCAATGGGGTCCCCCAGGGCTCGGTCCTCAGGCCTGCACTGTTCAACATCTTCATCAGTGACTTGGATGAGGGGGTAAAAAGCACCCTGTTCAAGTTCGCAAATGACACTAAAATGTGGGGAGAAGTGGGCACTCTAGAAGGGAGGAATAGGCTGCAATCAGACCTG
>NW_005842215.1:610735-640149 GCF_000455745.1 Alligator sinensis
AGGCAGCCCCCGCAGCCAAGAGCCAGGGGCTCCGTCTGCGTGGAGCCCGGAACCAGGGGCTCCGTCTGGGTGGCCGTCTCTGCGGTGCCGGGGGGGGGCCGCAGAGCCCCTTTCTATCTCAGTGCAGAGATAGAAAAGGATCTTGGAGTCATTATTGATGCCAAAATGAACATGGGCCAACCGTGTGGAGACGCGGTCAGGAAGGCCAACTGTACCTTGTCATGCATCCGCATCTCAAGCAGGTCCAAGGAGGTGATCCTTCCCCTCTATGTGACATGGGTCAGGCCGCAGTTGGAGTACTGTGGCCAGTTCTGGGCACCACACTTCAGGAAGGATGTGGACAACATGGAGAGGGTCTAGAGGAGGGCCACTCGCATGATCAGAGGTCAGCAGGGCAGGCCCTACGAGGAGAGGCTAAGGGACCTGAACCTGTTCAGCCTCCACAAGAGAAGGCTGAGGGGGGATTTAGTGGCCATTTACAAACTAGTCAACAGGGACCAGCAGGCACTGGGAGAGTCCCTGTTCCCCAAAGCACTACCAGGAGTGACAAGAAATAACGGTCACAAGCTAGCAGAGGGTAGATTCAGGCTAGACATTGGGAGGCACTACTGCACTGTCAGGGCGGCTAGGTTCTGGAACCAACTTCCAAGAGAAGTGGTGCTGGCTCCTACCCTGGGGGTCTTTAAAGGAGGCTGGGTGAATACCTTGCCGGGGTCATTTGACCCCAGTACTTTTTCCTGCCATGGCAGGGGGTCGGACTTGATGATCTGCTCAGGTCCCTTCTGACCCTACCAACTATGAAACTATGAATTCAGAGCTTTTAATTGGTCTGCCAATTCGATTTGTATTCGGAGATTCAGTCCCCGAATTGGGCCAAATCTCCTTCAAACCAAATGGGCTACCACAGCTTCACACAGCCCTATTATCCAGCCCTCTGACTACTACGCCATGCTGTTCATCCATTTGGACATCAATGATACTTCCTGGGGAGACCCTGAGGATATTAAAAGAGCAGGTGCATCCTGCAGATCCACACTTAGCTGCACAGGTGGTTACCAGCAGGGCTTTGGCTTCTTTGACTGTGGGATGTTCTTCCAAGAAGAAGGATTGCTGGGATGGGAGATGGGATACACCTAATTAAGAAAGAGAAGAGCATCTTTACAGGCAGGCTCACTAACCTAGTGAGGAGGACTTTAAACTAGGTTCACCAGGGGATGGAGACCAAGACCCTGAGATAAGTGAGGAACTGGGAGATTTGGAGGAAGAGCAAGCAGGAGGGGGCAGCAGGGGAGTGCTCTCATACTTTCTGAGAAGTCAGGGCAATAAAGTAGATACCTTAGGTGCCTGTACACAAATATACAGAGCCTGGGAAATAAGCAGGAAGAACTGTAAGTCCTCGCACAATCATGGAATTAGGATGTGATTGGAATAACAGTGACTTGGTGGGTTATCTTGCATGACTGCAGCACTGTCATGGATGGGTACAAACTGTTCAGGAAGGACAGGCAGGGGAGAAGAGGAGGAGGAGTTGCACTTTATGTAAGAGAGCAATATGATTGCTAAGAGCTTCAGTATGAAACTGGAGACAGATTTGTTGAAAGTCTCAGGGTTAGAGGCAGAGGGGAGAGCTACAAGGGTGATGTCATGGTGGGGCTCTGCTATAGACCACCAACCAGGAGGAAGTGGTGGATGAGGCTTTCTTCAAACAGCTAGTGGAAGTTTCCCAATCACAAGCCCTGATTCTCATGTAGGACTTCAATCATCCTGCTAGGAGGGCAATACAGGAAGTTTTTAGAGACTGTTGAGGACAACTGCCTGGTGCAAGTGCTGGAGCAGCCAACTAGGTCCCTGCTCGGCCCACCCTTGCCACTGACATCATCATGGCCACTTGTGGGTGGTCCCCACTCATGACCACCACACCCCCACCGTCACCTGCAGGCAGTCACTGTGCCTCCCCCAGCCTCAGGAGGCACGAGTCATTCATGCACTTGGGGAACTCATGGGCAGGATCCCCTGAGAAGCCAGACTGAGTAGGAGAGGAATCCAGCAGAGCTGGCTGTACTGCAAAGAAGCCTTACTGAGAGTGCAGGAACAAACCATCACAACGTGCAGAAAGACTAGCAAGTATGACAGAAGACCAGCTTGACTTAGCAGGGAACTCTGCAGTAAAATAAATCCCAAAAAAGAAGCTTATAAGAAGTGGAAACTTGGACAAATAACTAGGGAAGAATATAAGAGGAGCCAGAGGAGAAGGCAGACCTCTTTAACAAATTCTTCACCTCCATTTTATTGTGCAGGGACCAGGACTCCCCCACCGTGATTCAAGATGGACTCGAGGGGAACACCTCAAGACCTAAGGTTGAGGAGGACCGGGTTAGAGTGCTTCTGGAGGGGCTGGACGTGTTCAAATCAGCAGGTCCAGATGCTCTCCACCCCAGGGTGTTGAGGGAGCTAGCAGGGGTTATTGCAGGGACCTTGGCACAGCTTTACGAGTGCTCGTGGTGTTCGGACCAGGTGCCAGATGATTGGAAGATAGCCAATGTGGTCCCCATCTTTAAAAAAGGGAGGAGGGAGAACCTGGGCAACTATAAGCTTGTCAGTCTTACCTCAATCCTGGGGAAACTCTTTGAGAAGGTCATCAAGGAGCACATCTGTGATGAGCCAGCATCGGGGATGATGCTTAAGGGCAACCAGCATGGTTTCATTAGGGGCAGGTCATGTCAGACCAACCTGATTGCCTTTTACGATT
Organism: Alligator sinensis; assembly: GCF_000455745.1. Taxonomy (NCBI): domain Eukaryota; kingdom Metazoa; phylum Chordata; order Crocodylia; family Alligatoridae; genus Alligator; species Alligator sinensis. The sequence continues at coordinate 613,485 of NW_005842215.1, forward strand.
AGGTCACAAAAGCATTGGATGCAGGTGTCGCCGTGGATGTAGTCTTTTTGACTTCAGCAAGGCCTTTGACACTGTCGACCACCCCATCCTCATTAAAAAAAACTAGGCGACTGTGGCATCGATGCCTACGCAGTCAGATGGATTGCTAATTGGCTGAAGGGTCATACTCAGAGGGTGGTGGTGGATGGGTCATATTCAACCTGGGGGCAAGTGGGCAGCAGAATCCCCCAGGGCTCGGTCCTTGGGCCCGTACTGTTCAATTTCTTTATCAGCGATTTGGACAACAGGGTGAAAAGCAACCTGTTTAAATTTGCTGATGATACCAAAATTTGGGGTGAGGTGGGCACGCTGCACTTGGGCAGTAGTAACCGGCAGCACACTTATAAGATGGGAAACTCCCTTCTTGAGAGCACAAAGGCAGAAAGGGATCTTGGAGTCATCATTGACTCCAAGATGAACATGGGCCGACAATGCGAGGTCACGGTCGGCAGGGCTAACCGGAACTTATCGTGCATCCACAGGTGCATCTCAAGTAGGTCCAAGGAGATGATCCTCCCCCTCTACGTGACACTGGTCAGGCCACAGCTGGAGTACTGTGTCCAGTTCTGGGTGTCCCACTTCAAGAGGGATGTGGACAACATTGAGAGGGTCCAGAGGAGGGCCACCCGCATGATCCGGGGACAGCAGGGCAGACCCTACAATGAGAGACTACGGGACCTGAATCTGTTCAGCCTTCACAAGAGAAGGCTGAGGGGGGACCTTGTGACCGTCTATAGAACTATAGACTGTCTATAGAACTATAGACTATAAACGTCTGTAAACTCATAGACGGCGCAGGGGGACCTTGTTTCCCCCTGCGCCCCCCAGTATAATAAGGAATAACGGCCACAAGTTGTTGGAGAGTAGGTTTAGATTAGACATCCATAATAACTACTTCACAGTAAGGGTGGCTAGGATCTGGAACCAACTTCCAAGGGAAGTGGTGCTGGCTCCTACCCTGGGGGTTTTTAAGAAGTGGCTTGATGCCTACCTGGCTGGGGTCAATTGAGCCCAGTTTTCCTCCTGCCCAGGCAGGGGGTCAGACTTGAAGATCTACAAGGTCCCTTCCGACCCTACTTCTATGATTCTATGATAAGGGCACTGCTTGGGCATGCAGGGACGAAGTCAGGATGGCCAAAGTGCAATTGGAGTTGCAGCTAGCAAGGGATGTAAAGAGTAACAAGAAGGGTTTCTACAAGTATGTCAGCAACAAGAGGAGGATCAGGGAAAGTGTGGGTCCCTTACTGAATGGGGTACGCAAACTTGTAACAGAGGATGCAGAAAAGGCTAAAGTACTCAATGCCTATTTCACCTCAGGTCTTCACAGGCAAGGTCAGCTCTCAGACAACAGCACTGGGCAGCACAGTTTGGGGAGGAGGTAAACAGTCAAAAGTGGCAAAAAAACAGGTTAGGGACTATTTAGAAAAGCTGGATATATACAAGTCCATGAGGCCAGATGGGATGCACCTGAGGGTGCTGAGGGAGTTGGCTGATATGATTGCAGAGCCGCTGGCCATCATCTTTGAAAACTTCTGCCGATTGGGAGAGGTTCCGGATGATTGCAAAAGGACAAATATAGTGTCCATATTTAAGAAAGGGAAAAAGGAGTTTCCAGGTAATTACAGACCAGTCAGCCTCACCTCAGTCCCTGGAAAAATCATGGAGCAGATCCTCCAGGAATCCATTTCTAAGCACTTGGAAAAGAAGGTGATTAGAAACAGCATGGATTCACCAAGGGCAAATCATGCCTGACTAACTGGATTGCCTTCTATGTTGAGATGACGGGCTCTGTGGATGGGGGGAGACCAGTGGATGTGGTGTACCTTGATTTTAGAAAGGCTTTTGAATGGTCTCCCACAACATCCTCACAGGTGAGCTGAGGAAGTACAGGTCAGATGAATGGACCATAAGGTGGACAGAAAACTGGCTGGAGCACTGGGCTCAGAGGGTAATCATCAACAGCTCAATGTCTAGGTGGCAGCCAGTATCAAGCAGAGTGCCGCAGGAGTCAGTCCTAGAGCCAATTGTGTTCAATGTCTTCATCAACAACCTGGAAGATGGCATACCATGCACCCGCAGCAAGTTTGCAGATGACACCAAGCTGGGGGAAATAGTAGATATGCTGGAGGGTAGGGCTAGAATGCAGAGTGACCTAGACAAATTGGCAGATTGGGCCAAAATAAATCTCATGAGATTCAACAAGGACAAGTGCAAAGTCCTGCACTTAGGACGGAACAATCCCATGCACCAGTACAGGCTGGGGGCTGACTGGCTGGGCAACAGCTCTGCAGAAAAGGACCTGGAGGTTACAGTGGACAATAAATTAAATATGAGCCAGCAGTGTGCCTGTGTTGCCAAGATGGCTAACAGCATAATGGCCTGCATTGGTAGGTATGTTGTCAATAGGTCCAGGGAAGTGATTATTCCCCTCTATTCAGCATTGGTGAGGCCACATCTGGAGAACTGTGTTCAGTTTTGGGCCCCCCCACTACAGAAAGGAAGTGAACAAATTGGATAGAGTCCAGCGGAGGGCAACAAAAATGGTGAGAGGGCTGGGGGGAAATAAATTATGAGGAGAGGCTAAGGAAACTGGGCTTATTTAGTCTAGAGAAGAGAAGACAGAGAAGATTTAATAGCAGCCTTCAACTACCTGAAGAGGGGCTTGAAAGAGGATGGAGCTGGACTGTTCTCTTTGGTGGGAAATGATAGAACAAGGAACAGTGGTCTCAAGTTGCAGCAAGGGAAGTTTAGGTTGGATATTAAGAAGAATTTTCTCACTAGGAAGGTAGTAAAACACCAGAACAGGTCACCCAGAGAGGTGGAAGAATCTCCATCCTTGGTGGTTTTTAAGACTGAGCTAGACAAAGCCTTGGGTGGGATGATGTAGTTGGAGATGGTCCTGCTTTGAGCAGGGAGTTGGACTAAATAACCTCCTAAGGTCCCTTCTAACCTTAACTTTCTATGACTCTATCCCAGGTGAGTTGAGGAAAGTCTTCCATGACCGCAACTTTCAGTGGCTCGAAAGCAAACAACTGTGATTAGGAGCCTGTTTGATGAACTGCTATTTGCCATTAGGAGTTCACTAGGGTGAACAAGGCTATAGCTATTTATGATTGTGATGCTGTGCATAACAGGAAGAGAATGGGAGAAAAAGGAGATCTTATATTGAGCAGACTTTCCAGCAGCACTGCTTGTTTGTTCACAATCTCCAGAAGTTATCCCTATAGGTATAAACAGACATTGCCTTTGGAGTGGAATCATCTATGCCAGGATGCACCCTGGTACAGGTGATCCATGTCATTGGTGTATACAGATGTTGCCTGGGGCTGTTTTCCCACATGGTTGGGTCCTTACCATTCTCAAGGCTTTAGGGGCCTGATCCTACAGAAGTATGACTGGGTGCTGCACCTCAATTTAGGGTATGCATCTGCAAACAGAGGAACCCCCCATGAGTTCTGGCTAAAAGTTGACAAGGGCTATGTCCTTAAAGGTCTGGTCTGGCCAGGTGCAGATCCTGCGTAAGGCAACAAAAGAGGTTACTATTATTTTCTCAGTTTTCACAACAAAGATGAAATGTCTTTTTTTCTCAAATCTAGGATGCCAACCTCAAAGCCTCTTCCCAGTACCTAAAGGTCTTAGAAATGGTTTGTCACTTTCCATCTGGCTTCCCATGTGCCTTGGATCCCAGATGCAATTAACCTTTTAAGTACTCCTACAATGTTTATTGCGATTTGCTGGCTGTAGCGGAAGATTACTCTGCAGGATTTTGCAGTGAGGTGTTAGTTTGCATGTCATAGTAGTAGGATGCCCAGCCATGCTTTCAGGGGCATGAAGGCCAGGTTAGTAATTGCTTGCAAATGTAATCTTCTTGTAGTCTGCTGGACATTGCTTTCAAGGCATGGGTAGAAAGCAGTGGAGGGTGGTTGCTTTGGTGGGAAACAGGTTAGTAAAAATATTTACACCACTGCAGGAAATCCTAAAGTTGAAGTAATCATTGCTGACCCATGCGATATGGAAGCAAAAAAAAAAATTTGCTTGCTTAAGAAGGCAAACAGCACAGGTAGAATGGGGGAAGGGGGTGGTGGGGGGAGAGGGGACAGAGGGAGTCCAGCAAGAAAAGCTAGAAAAGCTTTTAAAGTATCTTATCTAAATGGTGACAGTGGCTGGAAGTGCACAGCTATTTACTCTTGAACAAGTGACAAGGCAGCCAGCATTTACAACATCCTGGCATTAATCTTTCCCTCTTTTTGAGTCTAAAATATATTGAAAATGTGTGCCATTTGTTCATAACTAGGTGGTTGCAATTTTCAAACCTATGCCTAGAAATTTAATCAGAGAAAGATTTGAGAATACATAATTTATCACTAGTTTTTAATGTCAAATACCCAGCCAGGGATGCTGAGCCAGACTAGGTGGATTTTAGTTTAAGTTCACTGACATTCACATTAGAAAAATGTTTAAATCATTATGTTCACTAGAGAATAAGGGAACTAACAGATACTGAGGCATGTTGTAGACATGCCCTACCTAAAAGGAAGTCTTCATCTGAAACTATTTGTTCCATTTTTGCATTGTTCTTGTAGAACCGCACTAACACAAGCTGTGTTATAGTAAAATGTTTTACTATGAATTTAAGTTATAGAGATATAGTTTGAGTGACTACTGCAGCAAAGAGTGGTTACAACATGTCAGATTACAAGTCATACATTGGTACTGTAGCGTATTTATGAAAGCACTGTAAAATATCATCTATTTAAACTACTGTTATCCAAATACAGGATCAGAATACTTTTGGGGTGTCCTAGCTTCACATTTTTAAACTAGGTTTGTTTGCTCAGTTTCCAGAGCTCAGTAATCCCCCCTGGTGCTCTGTCATTACCTAAAGAAGTTCCACTGAGTCCCCTCTCTTTCCTAACCTCTTTATTGTCATCATTATCCCCTATTATTCCTACCATCTTCTTCTCATTTCATTCTGTTCCCCGAGTTGTTCGTCTTGTTCCCATCCACAAATGCATATTAAATATTACTTTAAAAAGTTACCTTAGCATCACTTAATAGACACCTTTGGGTCCTAATACTCTATTTTTATCTTATAACCAGAAGCTGTTTCCTTTATATTGTTGTGACTCCTGCTTTTAAAGATACAAAACCTGTGGGAGTGAATTACTGTACTTAATCCATGTGAATCTGAATTAATTTTTCAAGTAACTTTTCAGATCAATCATATCAAAACAACAGGAGTATACTTAGACTATGTTTATTTTCATATAAAGAGTCGGTTTCCAACCTGCATTGACATACCTAGTTTTAATTTCCTAGTAAAGCTCTGCCAACATGAAACACTGTTTCAGTATCACTTCTGTGTGCACCAAAGCAATAGTGCTGGTCACATAATTCTCTAGTATTGTTGGTCAGTCTAGAGGTTCAGAAAATCATTCCCATGTCCATAATGTTGCTGCTCTTCTAGTTTCATTCATACATTAAAAACTTAAACTCCAGGCTCAACCACAGCTGAGTACCAACAACTACAGGCTTAATGCATGGAGGTTTTCAAACAAACTAGGCAAAGAATAGACTGAAGATTATCAAACTGACAGTTTATTCACCCTTGTTTTTACAGGGCACAAACAACTGTGTAGTTTGTAGTTTCACTAATTATTTGCTTACACAGAATGATTATAGTCTCCTGTATTTTACATACAGTATTTAGTAGCTTGCAGAGGTTGATTGCAGTTGTAGAAAACATTGTTTTCCAATAGATAATACACAGACATTGCTATCTTATTTTCCAGATTATTAAAATGATTTTCCATGCAGATTTCACAAATATATTCAATACTTATAGAAGAACTTTAACATGAATAGAATGTCACAGAATCTTTTATGCAACAGGATCTCATTTTCTACTGCCTTGCACATTATTACTCACCCTTACATACAGTGGATTTAAAATGCTGACAAATCAAAGTCCAGCCTTCACCTGTACTGATGCCAGCACCTTACACCTGAAAATGTTAAAGGACTGGAAATTCAGATCCTTCAGTTACCCTGAAAAGCACATATTGGGATTAATTCATCAAGCAATGAAATGCTATGATCTCTTTAGTGGCGTACAGCAGAAAATTAACACTGCATAATAAGATTAACTGTTTAAGAATGCTTTATCTAAGCAAATTTGAAAGTAATAATTAGAATTTATAGTAATTGTTCATATTAGCTAAAATCAACAGATTGTGCAGAGGGAGGCATGTATCTACTGATTTAGAAATAAGTAGGCTAATGAGATGGTACATTGGGAAAGGGAATGAGTGTTAGGTTGGAAGATATATCACTTGCCATCAAGCAAATCTTTGATAGACATGTTTAAAGTCAGTGTGTAGGTAAGGTACCACACCATCCTTCTTTTCAAGCTAAAATAAAAGGAACAACTAAAATCTTTTGTGTGAGGTGCTAGAAAAAAATTGAAGCCATTACCTAAAGCATTAGGCTGCAGAACTAGAATTAACCAGAAGCTAGCCACGGGGAATCGAGGGGGGGGGGGCACGTGTGTGTGTGTGTGTGTGTGTGTGTGTGTGTGTGTGTGTGTGTGTGTGCGCGCGCGCGCTTGTGCGCACGCACGCGTAAAAAACAGTTCTGAGACTGATTTTCAGGGAGAGCACAGAGGCAGTTCCTTAGAACACAATACTAAGTAGTTGTGCAGCCTTGGAAATCATGAGGAAGGTGATTTATCCACCTAAATCCTTTCTTGGATCTGAATGTAGGTGTCTAAGAGAATGGCTACACCACACAGCAACATATCCTGGCCAGGCCAGACCCAACTACGCTCTGTCTATCTGCTCCCACACGTACTCTCCTACCTGAGAGGAGGACTGCTGAAAAGGTTCTGGGGCATGCTTCTGTGTCTGCTCTTCACACATCCTCTTCCAGCACGCTTGAAAGCAGATGATGGGGATGACTCAAAAGCAGAAGCATAACAGGACACTTCTCCATCCTGGGCAGTGGCAGCACACAGCACAGCAGTGTCTGCTTTGCTGCTGATGGTAGTGGTGCAAACAGTCACCAGCTGCAGTGGCAGCTATTTTTGGCCATTTGTAGTGTTCACTGCTTCCTAAACCATGTTAACTGATTCACATCACACAGTTTGAATCAAATTTCAATTCAAGTAAAGGGTTCATAGATGATCATTGACCGTCAGAGAGGTTTTCGTGCATTTCTGCAGCAGAGAGGGCAGGAGATGCTGGACACTGCCCACCACTCACAATCAGGCCCACAAAACTACATTCACTTGCTACACTTAGATTCATAGATTGTAGAGTTGGAAGGGACCACAATGGATCATCATGTCCGACCCCCTGCCCCTGGCAGGAAAGAGGACCAAGATCAGATGACCCCAGCCAGGTGACTATCTAGCCTCCTCTTGAAGACCTCCAAGCTAGGTGATAGCACCACCTCTCTTGGAAGCCCATTCCAGATCCTGGCCACCCTTACTGTGAAAAATTTCTTCCTAATATCTAACCTAAATCCACTCTCAACTAGTTTACACCTGTTATTCCTAGTCACTCCCTGGGGCGCCTTAGTAAACAGCGCTTCCCCTATTTCCCGTTGACCTCCCCTAATCAATTTATAGGTGGCCACAAGATCTCCCTTCAACCATCTCTTGTGCAGGCTGAAGAGATTCAGCTCTCTCAACCTCCCCCAGTAGGGTCTATCACAAAGGCCACTAATCATGCGAGTGGCCCTCCTCTGGACCCTCTCAATATTCCCCGCATCACTCTTGAAGTGCGGCGCCCAAAACTGGACACAGTACTCCAACTGCAGTCTGACCAGTGCCGCATAGAGGGAGAGCATCACCTCCTTTGATCTATTATTCGTGCACCTGCTAATGCACGACAAGGTGCGATTGGCCTTGTTGATGACCTCGTTACACTGCCGGCTCATGTTCATCTTGGAGTCAATTATGACTCCAAGATCCCTCTCTGCCTCCAAGCTGCTGAGAAGGACACTCGTGTGCTGGGGGTTCCTCCTTCCCAGGTGGAGTACCTTACATTTATCTTTATTAAACCGCATCCTATTTCTCTCTGCCCATTGATCCAACCTGTCCAGGCCAGTCTGAATCTGCTCCCTGCCCTCCAGTGTACTAACTTCACCCCATAACTTGGTATCATCAGCGAACTTAGAGAGGGTGCTCTCCACGCCCTTGTCCAAATCGCTGACGAAGATATTAAATAACATTGGTCCGAGGACCGAACCCTGCGGGACCCCACTGCCTACCTCCCTCCAGGCCAAGAAGGAACCATCCACTACCACTCTCTGGGTGCAGTCCCTAAGCCAGTTGGCCACCCACCTGACTGTGTAGGTGTCCACTCCACAGTCTGCTAGCTTCCCAATGAGAAAAAGGTGAGAAACTGTGTTGAAGGCCTTCCTAATGTTCAGGAAGATGGCATCAGCCTTGGCTCCCACATCCAGGCACCGTGTGACCTGGTCATAGAAGTCAGAGCAGTGAGACAGAGGGGAACTGCGCTTCAAGAAAACGTTTCCATTTTGTAGAGGCAATAGTAGTCATATACTGTATTTTCTTCTATCACCAGTACATTTTAATTTTCTTGTATTTGCCAAAGTTTCAATTACAGACACAAATATATTCAAAGTAAGCTGTTTTCCTTGTCATTTCTGAAGGATTGCATACTTTTAAATGCTTAAGGGCATTTTAAATCACTCAAGGATTTCTGCATATATTTTGAATGACTTAAATAATATGTGGAAGGCCAGTACACAACTCCTACAAAGCCACTAGATAAATAAAAATAAGCCTTATATTCAAGTTTCTCAATCACAGATACTGCCATTCCCCAGAAGGCAATAGCAATAGGGATAATTTATTCAATACTTTATACAAAAACAAACTACCATAAGGCTTTTGTTGCTTCAGACAGAATGAAACTTATGCTTCTTTGTATTCTTCATAGCAGAAAGAATAAAACCATGGACTGTTTTAGTTAAGACTGATATGCACAGAAACTTCAGCACTCAGTTTAAGTATCAGACAATTTTGGTTAGTTCATTAAAGCAAGTCCTCAAACAATGGTAGGGAACTTAATTGCTAACTTTCCTTCATCTCTGGAAATTGTAACAAAATCAGGCACTGGCCATTGGCAGAACAGCTCAACCTGGTGTTATGACACTAATTTCAGGTCTCAGTCCTAAGTTTCCCCACAGGCTACTTACATTTTTTTCATATCATTTTGACATTCAAAGGAAATAAAAATTGGCAAGGAAGCCATCCAATGCTTCTGAGAGATCTCAAATCTGCTGATCTCCTAACATGACTCATTTTTGGAAATATTTATCAATAAACTAAACTGAGAACAAAATTAATTACTGAGAGATGGCAGTTATTAAAAGATTAATCTTATTCCGCTGCCCCTGGTGGGACTAGACACCACCTGGGTTAGGTGGAGGTCCTGCACACAGTGTAAGAACCTCCATGAGCAGCTTGTTTTGGCTGTCTGCTCCTCCCAGCAGATATCTGGGTAGTTTAGATCTCCCATGACCACCCCTCCCTCACCTGTGTGGCGTCTGCTAGCTGCCCAGATAATACATCGTCTAGCTCTTGATCCTGATGAGGAGGCCTGTAATAGACCCCCACAACCAAGTCCTTTTCCCCTGGCCCCTCCTGGATCCTGACCCACAATGCCTCGGTGTTCCCCTTCTCCACCCCCGCCTTAATGGTGGAAGACGTATACTGCTCCTTAACATAGAGTGCTACCCCCCCACTTTTTTTCCCCACTCTGTCACGCCTATACAACCGATACCCCTCAATGAGTACCACCCAGTCGTGTGTAGAATCCCACCATGTTTTGGTTAGTCTGACTAGGTCATACTGGGTGCTAGCAAGCAAGAGTGTGAGCTCCTCTTGCTTGTTCCCCATACTCCTGGCATTTTTATAAAGACATTTTAGTCCCCCAAAGGGGGCTCTTGGTACCCCTGTGCCTTGATGGTGTGTGTTCCCTTTATTACTTACCCGGTGTGGTCTGGTGCCTTGTTTATGGCTTACCAACCCCTTAATAATTACCTGGTGCGATCTGGCATCTTGTTTGTGGTTTACCAACCCTGGGCTCTCTTCGAACACTGGTTCCCTGACGCCTGTCGAGCCTAGTTTAAGTTGGTTATGAGCATGAGCAACAGCAAGCCCGAGATACCTGCTGTGTATAAATGTTAAGTAATACAGTTTACATTTCCTAGTTCGGACTGTCCTAGTCTGCATGAACTTTAATTCTCATTCAGTGAGGATTAGTTCATTTGGACTGGAGCCAATTGACAACAGACATCCATGTATACATAGTGATGGCTGTAATCCAGATGAAACCTGGAAAAATGAAACGTCTATAAATGGCCTTTGTGGCCCCCCCACAAAAGTGGTGCTCAGGATTGCTGGCCCCATTGCCTTGACCCCCCTCTCAGTTATGCTACCACTTTGGAACATCTTCACCAGTATATCTCCTCTTTGATACATATGGGTAGAAGCTGCTGCTGTGGTACAGACATACCACAGTGTTCTCTAGCTGCCACATCAGGCACCTAAGCCCTAAATTTTGATCCTTGACATCCTAGCTGCAACCTGACCATGAATAGACCTGAATTCCTACAAGCAAGCATATCCCAAAACAACTAAGTTTAGATAGAGCTGTGCAACTTGGTGCTTAGTTCACCCCTAAGCCTCATCAATACGCACAAATTAGGTGCTCCTCTGCTCATCTGATATGACCCAATTCCATAGGCATTTGCAGAGTACATTTTACAGATCAGGTCCCAAACAGAACATGATGAGAAGAGATATTGGTGGTGCTGCCCCACATTTACCTGAGAGCCCTGTGATTAGAGAGGTCAGGACATGGGAAATTCAACTTTGACTCTCCCCTCTGGTAGGATTTACACTCATCTCTCCTATGACCAGATTATTCTGAGGTGGGGCTGCCTCAGTCCTTGCTGTCCATTTTGTATAGAACAATGGTTCTCAGCCTTTGCTGGACTCAAAGCACCCCTTGGTAGCTCTAGACACAGTGTGGAAAATACCAACTTTTATTTTTCACTCATTTTTGACTACAGAAAAACAATGGAGCAATTCTGTTGTGGGCACTCCCCCGATATGGGGAAGGTATGATTTATTATTGCATGAAGGAGAAAGGGGGATTGACAACGGGACATTCTCAAGATTTTTTTTTTTTTTTTTTTTTGTAGAGAGGGGGTTTTTCTTCTAACCAGCTCTTGTAATTCTTCCCTGTGCACTGTTATAAATAGCATTTGAGATAGTGTTCCTGGAGAGGGAGCAGTTCAGCTTACTACTTTCAAGCCCTTATTAGAGCTGCTAATAGAAACATTGAGCTTCTGCTTCCAAAGTGTTTATAAGCAAAGGAAAATAGACAATATCTAAAGCACTACCAATGATCCCTCAATGAAAAATTTCGTCATTTGCCTTGAAACTAGCATTAACATTTAATTTTACCTGAGGTGATTACATGATTTATTCTAACAGTCTGTTTATAAATATCAGTGTGTTTATTATAATCCACCCTAGGGATTTGCCTTGGATTTAATGCTTAGGAGAAAAGGTTTGCAACCAGTTTAAAAAAAGAACGTACTCCAGCATTAAAGATACAGATACAAGCTTGTATTGGCAATCTCTGCAGTATATTTCTGTTGCAACTTCTGGTTTTCATTTCAGAAATCCCGATTAGCATATGGAACACTTTTTGTTTGAATTTGGTTCCTGGTGGAAGTTGTTCTTGCATATCTGTGTCTCATCCATCAACCAAGCAAAGTCTTGATGCCAGATTCTGATCCTATATATCACTGGTACCCAACCTTGTGGACCTGAGTGTCTTGGGGCTGATGTGCAAGCCAGATCCCTCCTGGGGTCATTGCACAGGACTGGGCCCCACATGCCTGAATGTAACTACATCCTGGCCCAGTCCAGCCCTGTGCACCTAGATGTGGCCATACACTGACCCAGCCACATATACAGGCACAATCTGCTGCACAGAGTCACAATATTTCTGGACCCATGGGGAGCTCTACATACTGGACAATATGGCTCTGCAGACCAGGGGGTTGAGCCCCGCCCCCCCCCCCCCCCCGCTATATACAAGAGGATATATCTGGAGTGATGTAATTAGTTGCGTTAGTCTGAAGTCAGCCAGAAGCAGGACAGTGTGACACCTTAGATAAGCTGGTTCCGAGAGGCACAAGCTTTTTTAGGCAACAGCCTACTTCATCAGATGCTATGTGCATCTGGAATAACTCCATGGTGGTCACTGCAGGTTACTCCAGATTTATGATATTTTAAGTGAAATCCCATGCTGGCCCTTAGTGTTCCTCCCCCCCCACCCCCCAGATCTTGGTTGAAACTAGAGTGAAGGTGGGCAAAAAAAGCTAAATTTAAGAGGGAATTGCCATTTCTAAGAAAAATGCTAATTTAAATAGGAGATTCCATGGTATTGTCCTCATCTTCCATCAATTTTGTAATCCTTTTGACATGTCTGTTAGAACTAAGGCCACATCCATGCTAGTAAGGATTTGCTCCATCAGTAGCACAGCTACAAACTCCTAACAGAAACAGACAAAAGCTTGACTTAAAAAAAAATCATTGCAGCTTATCCTTGCTTGAAACCCAGGTCAGACTCATGAAAGTCAAGCCTTAAAGTTTACCTTCTCTGTCTTGGGAGCATGCACTGGTGGCTGGTCATGGGTAGCTGTGAAATCCCCAAAGAAGGAGGAAGCCTGGAAGAACTCAGATTTTCAGAAGACATGGAACAGAGGATGTTTTCCCTCTCTTCATAGAGAACCAGCAAGTTTATACATGGTTTACCTTCTCACTGGCTGCATCTACATTACATGCTGACTGCTCAGTAGTGCCACATGGCAAAAACCGTGACATGACGCTACTGAGCACTAGCGCCACAAAGAATGCATCAGCCGGCATTACTGCGTGCTTAGTTAGTAGTTGCATAAACAAGTACTAAATAAACATGCAGTAATGACTGCACAGTAGCATCTCATGTAGACACAGCCACTGAGTAGTTAAAAAAGGACTTTAGTGCACTTTTATCTCATGCTTTGCACTTTCACTCACACAAATCCAAAATAAGAAACCATGACAGACCTTAGACTTTAAAAACTCTGGATCACAGTTCCCAGTTAAATCTAAATCGGCTATGCCACTAAAACATGCCAACATGCTTCATGCATATCTTCAAAATAAGGTAGTAGTTGGCTCCCAGCTTTTTAAAAAATATATTATTGTAAAAGAAGATTCAAGGGCTTTTAAAAAACATCTTAGCAAAGAGAGATTTCCATCAAGGTAAAAGTTGCTTTTCATCTGAAAGCAGTAGCTCTGTGTTTGTTAATAGACCCCCAATGGAACTACTTTCTATTAGAAAATTTCTTATGAAGCCCTAACAAGATAATCCAGATCAAATTTATTTCACAAGTTCACTCTTTTTCATTTCCAGTTTGGATACATTGGAGGTTACCTGAGTCTGCACCAAGGCAACATAAGGTCACAATATGTAAAGAATGAAAGTAGTGATGAACAGTTCAATCTGAGAGTCAGCCATTTATACTTCTGTAACAAAGACAGCCAGTAATTTTCTTGCTCTTTAAATGGGCCTCAAATTCTGCTAAAGAAGCTGCAAGAAACATTGTCTTCCCTGTGTCTACAAATGACGCTTCCACCATTGCTGGCTCTCAACCAGCTCTTATTAGCAAGCCATGTTATAATTATATCTGTCAAAGGATGGAGGAAGGAGGGGACAGATTGACCAATTTCATTTGGAAATAATAATTGGCAAAAGAAAGCAATAAACAGACAGACCTAATAATTTGCAGATCAATTCTGCACTGCTGCAAAGGTATTTGCAAGCTCTTATTAACATATAAATTAGCTTACATGAAAATTGCGAGTAGGACATGAGTTTAAGAATAATCAGGTAAAAACAATAAAATTATGTAATGTATCCTATGCCACTTTTGAGCACTCAGTTAAATATAAAAGGAAGACATAGCTTGAAAACATTAAAGATTAAGAGTGAGGATTTGTCTGGGCTGGTATAAAAGGCAAGGACAGGATCCAAGTTTAATATTCAGGATAGTTCACTGAGAGATAAGGGGCAATCTGACAGCAATCTCTCAGTACCTAATCTGGTTCAATTAAAATTAGCAAAGTTAATTGCTAAATTGTCATTAACTAACATGGCAGCAGAATAAGGCCTTTAAAGTAAAATACTGCAAGTGGAAGATATATGTCCAGGTCTTGATTACCATCCTGAACACCAAGAAGTACCTGCAGCAGCAGAAGTTTGAGATTGAATCACCCAACCACTACAATTGGCTGAATCTATCAAAAGAGTGGGGAAACCTCCTGCTCCAAGATCCCCATATCTAGCCTTCATAACTTACACCTGATGTATTTGGCCCCATGTGCCTGCATTTTACTCAAGAGACCTTCAAAGTCCACATCTAAGCAATGGCTTAAATTAATGAAATAGTTGGTGAGAGCTTCCAGGGTTGATTTGGAACCATTCCAAGCCCCTCTTTTTATTTTCTGCAGCAGTGGGAACTGACAGTAATCTTCAACTCTGCATTTTCAGAATAACATTTAGGCTTCTTTTTATTTGTTTGTTTCTTTAGCAAAGCATTTACACATTTAACAAAGGTTTTTGTTTTACTATTCAGTGAAGCAGAACTCAGGGGACAAAAATAATTGCTTCTAGAACTTCCCATATGAAGATCTCCCTGTCATGAATTAAGCTTGTGGTAGTAACTCTTACCAGCCCTATTTAGCAAGAAGGGAACATACTTGTAAAGAGATAAAGTGGTTTCCCAAGGTTGGTAGATTGCCACATCTACTTAAAAGTTTTCCACAGTATCTGCCACCATATGACAGAAATGCTACCAAGAAATGAAGGAAAAGAAATTTAAAAACTCAGCTGTTTTTGTATTTTTGAAGCCTATAAATTCTGTTTGAACTATACCACGTCCCTCACAAACAATACAAATTAGATATGAATATGAGCACTCTTGTGACTTCATATCACTGCTGTCCAGCTATTATAAAAATATATGCACAAAATGAGTAGCTGAGAAGGTGATCTGTTACCTCATGAATATACAACAGACACCAAATTATTTAGTGAGCTGTATCAGAAAAAAAAATAGTTTGATGTAGCGCTGGAATATGATCACTAAAAGAAATACTAACAGCAACAATATAGCTGCAATATTTCAAGGTGGCCCTTAAACTAGGTTAACTGCAGCACTGGATTGTCTCAGGAGAAAAGTGTAGATTCTTTTCAAAACTGAAGATAATAAGAAAAAATGTGCAATAGAAAAATCAAGAACTGCTGTCATTTCTGTGTCATCTCTGACACAGTAGAGCCGGATACCTTTACAAATGGGCCCTTCAAACACTGACCAGGAAGGCAAATGGGATTTTGTTTTTTCTCACTATGGTGTACATAAAGCAGTATGATTTAGAGCAGGGGTAAGCAACCCCTGGCATGCATGTCAGAGCATGGCATGTGAAAGCATTTTGTTGGCACTTGTGCCTTGGGGAAGGGGCTGGTGCTGCACTGCCACAAAGTTTAGACCTCTCATGGCTCCCCTGCTATGACAACATCTTACAAGTCAAGATTATGGGTGTTTTTGGCACTCTACCCGGAAATGCTGCTGACCCCTGATTTAGAGGCTATTTGTGCATGGCAACTGTAATGTACGCTACAGGGAGTGATAGCAGAATCCTCCTTTTTTGGGTGACTCCTGGCTCATTGTTTCTCCCAGTTCATTGATTACTTCAGGGGGCAGAGCTGGCCAGGGGGCAAGCAGCAGGGGAGGCAGGAGACCTGGCAGGAGGGACAGATGGGAGGCAGGGAAAGCGGTGGGGGAAATGGGGTTCAAGCATAGGAGAGGCAGGTACCAAGGTGGAGCAAGTGGTAGGAGGAACAGGCAACAGGTGACAAGGTGCAGGCAGGTAAGGGGTGAGATTCAGGCAACTTCATTCCCTTACCACCTGCACCCCTGCCTTTGCTTGCCCTGCTGTAATGGTAGGATGAATTTAAAATGACTCTCCAGCACTTGGATTCTAACCCTGGAAGATTATAACAAATTTATAAATTTTCCATGTATAGAATCTAATTAATGGGGGGGGCATCATCTTAAATGGAGACTCACGTTGGATTGAGGTAAATATGGTATTACAGATTGGAGGAGCTCACATGAGTGCATAAAAGTGAAGAGCTGTTTAGCAATGTTATGGTACCTAAAATTTGTCAGATATGTTTTGCTATTTATTTTTGAAAGTTATAGTCTATGAAACACAGTAGGTATAAATACCCGAATGTCCAAATTCCAAATAATCTCTATTCCACAAAACCTTTCCTCTGGGAGGAAAACGATACAGTGTTCCCATCATGATCATAAAAAGATAAGAGGTTCATTAAAGTTCATCACTGATATGGGAAAAGTGAGGAATCCACTACCAGATAAAACAAGGATCCTAATTCATTGCTATTGTTATTTTAGACCAGTTGCTGAGGCAACATCCTTTTCCTATTATTAAAAGGCTTCAGATAGTTCTATGTCCATTACAGCATCTCAGTGAGACAAAACAGTTAGATATTTTTAAGGAGCAGAGGGAAATGGTTTGTTTATTTTATTTCTGTTAGTACAGCTAATTATGTTATAGTGCTTCGTAGCTCTGTTTAGCTGCAGCATTCAGCATGGGTTAGTATAATTCTTTATTCAAATTTGAAGACCACAGAAAGAGAAAGAATCACACATCTTTCACTCAGAAACAATGGTCTGTTTTTACATGTTGAAATTTGATTTGCTTTTAGGAGAAAGAAAATATAAAAGATTATTGTGAAAGTAAAGAAAAACACATTATAGAACAGATTCTGATCACACACGTTTCACGCTGGTGTAACTCCACTGATTCCTGTGCATAGATTTGTGACTGCTACTAATGTGGGATCAGAAACTAATTACTGGGGGGTCATCAAGCCACTACAAGAAAAGGTTTTCCAGGACTCATGTTAGAAATCTGAAGTTACAATTCTCATAAAAAACATCAAAACAGATTTTCGTTTTGTTTTGCAAATACCAACATTTTGTGACTGCACATCTTACCCCTGGGTTACAGATCATTTGATGAAAAAATGATTATTACAAAATATACAATCTGTTACACCTTTTCCATCAACATTTTAGTGGAAATGTCAACTCTCTGCTCTCTACTTGATTTTGATCAACAATAATATGTAAGTTAGCCATCTTAGACTGTTTAATAAAAAATATTTAGACACAGCTGATAAACAGACTGTAGCAGTTCCCCTGCTGAAGGGGACTGCCACATGCCATAGCAAATGAAGGCTAGTAATGAGAAAAGTAAGATAATTCAGAAACTTATATTCCACCCCCTCTCCCCGGCCACCCTCCCCATGGCTGCCTACTCGAGTTGTTTCCCCACACACATCCAGTGATGTCACCCAATAGACATCACCAAATAGAGTTTAGGAGCATTTTAGCAGTGTTTCATCTGAAAGCATCATGAATTTAGAGCCTGATCTAAAGAAAATGCCAAACTCCATTTGACTTCAATAGGAACAGGCACTTTATAGTTGATGGGCCAAATCCATTCATGATGATACTCCACCGAGTCACTAGATTTCTTTTTGTGTGGCAAGGACAGCCTATATATTGGGTGCCCATATGGAAAGGAGAAAGGAGAGCAGCAGAGTATGGATCCTGGACTTCAGAGAAGCAGACTTTAACTTCCCAGTGGAACTGATGGGCAGGATCCTTTGGAAGGCCAATATGAGGGAGAAAGGAATCCAGGAGAGCTGGTTATATTTAAAAGAAACCTTACTGAGATCATAGGAACAAGTCATCTCAATGTGCAGGAAGAATAGCAAATATAGCAGGTGACCAGCTTGGCTCAGCAGAGAACTCTTTGGTGAGCTTAAACACACAAAAGAATATTACAAGAAGTGGAAGCTTGGACAGATGACTAGGAAGAAGTATAAGAATGTTGCTTGGGCATGCAGGGATGAAATCAGGAAGGCCAAAGTGCAATTAGAGTTGCAGCTAGCAAGGGATGTGAAGGGTAACAAGAAGGGTTTCTACAAGTATGCCAGCAACAAGAGGAAGCTCAGGAAAAGTATGGGTCCCTTACTGAAGTGGGGGGGAGGGGGGCAACCTAGTGACATGATGAGGAAAAGACTGAAGTACATAATGCCTTTTTTACCTTGGTCTTCATAGGCAAGGTCAGCTCCCAGACTACTGAACCAGGGAGCACATTTTGGGGAGAAGAAGAGCAGCCCCCAGTGATGAAAGAAAGAGTTAGGGACTATTTAGAAAAGCTGGGCATGCACAAGTCCATTGGGCTGGATGCAGTGCATCTAAGGGTGCTGAGGGTGTTGGCTGATGTGATTGCATCACAGCTGCTGGCCATTATCTTTGAAAACTCGTGGAGATCGGGGGAGGTCCTGGACAACTGGAAAAGGGCAAATATAGTGCCCATCTTTAAGAAAGGGAAAAGGAGGGTCCACAGATTTACAGACCTGTGAACCTCACCTCAGTCCCTGGAAAAATCATGGAGCAGGTCCTCAAACAATTCATTTATAAGCACTTGGAGAAGATGGTGATCAGGAACAGTCAGCACTGATTCACCAAGAGCAAGTCATGTCTGAACAACCCGATTGCCTTCTATGATGAGATAACTGACTCTGTGGATGCAGGGAAAGCAGTGGACATGAAATACCTTGACCTTAGCAAGGCTTTTGATACCGTCTCCCACACCATTCTTGCAAGCAAGCTGAAGAAGTAGGGGTTGGATGAATAGACTGTAAGGTGGATAGAAAGCTGGCCAGATCATTAGGCTCAACAGGTAGTAATCAATGGCCCTATGTCTGTTTGGCAGACAGCATCAAGCAGAATGCTCCAGGAGTCAGTCCTGGGGCTGGTTTTTTTCAGTATCTTCATTAACAATCTGGAAAATGGAATGGATTGCACTCTAAGAAAGTTCATGGATGACACTAAGTTGAGGGGGTAAAGTAGATATGCTGGAGGATAGAGCTAGGATTCAGAGTGACCTAGACAAATCAGAGGATTGGGCCAAAAGAAATCTCATGAGGATCAACAATGACAAGTGTAAAGTCCTGCACTTAGGATGGAACAATCCCATGCACCATACAGACCGGGGGCTGACTGGGTGGGCAGCAGCTGTGCAGAAAAGGACCCAGGGGCTACAGTAGACAATAAGCTGGACATGAGCCAGCACGATGCCCTTGTTGCAAAGAAAGCTAACAGGATACTGGGCTGCATTAGTAGGAGTGTTGCCAGCAGGCTGAGGGAAGTAATTATTCCCCTCCATTCAGCACTGTGAGGCCACATCTGGAGTATTGTGTTCAGATTTGGGCCTCCCACTATAGAAAGGATGTGAGCAAGTTGGAGAGAGTCCAGCAGAGGGCAACAAAAATGGTTAGGGTGCTGGCACATGGCTTCTGAGGAGAGGCTGAGGAAACTGGGTTTATTTAGCCTGCAGGAGAGAAGTCGGAGGTGGGATTTAATAGCAGCCTTCAACTACTTGAAGAGGGGTTTGAAAGAGGATGGAGCTAAACTGCTCTCAGTGGTGGCAGATGCCAGAACAAGGAGCAATGGTCTCAAGTTGCAGCAAGGGAAGTTTAGGTTGAATATTAGGAAAAACTAGGAAGGTGGTGAAGCACTGGAACAGATTAACTAGAAAGGCAGTGGAAACTCCATCCTTGGTGGTTTTTAAGGCCTAGCTTGACATATCCCTGGCTGAAATGATCTAGTTGATGATGGTCCTGATTTGAGCAGAGGGCTGGACTAGATGACCTTCTGTGGTCTCTTCCAACCTTAATTTTCTATGACTATGAGTTTAACACAGCAGGTTCCTGAGCTTTGATGGTGGATCTGGGCACCAGTACAACATGCAAATTAGTTATAAATTAAAATAATAATCTCATTTAAGAGATAAAAGGTTGGTAGTATTTATTTTCTGGTGCATTTTCCTCGGGAGCTGAAGTCTGGAAAGATTAAAGAATAAAGAATGACCAGTTCCCCAGTTCTGTAGAAGCTCTTGTTAGAGAGAGGCTTTCTTTTTTGATGTTAAATGGGCCGGCATGCAATAGGCGATATTTTTCTTACCCATTAAGATCAAGTCTGTTAGAACGAGCCAAGCTCAGAGTGTGGACACACACATTTGGAGTCACTGCAAAAGGGGATGGTTTGTAAGAGCAGCAGCTATTACATTGCAATTGTTACATGTGGACAAGCTGAGAATGAAATAAGCATTGAAAAGCCAAATAGTGGCCTGAGCCCTGAATGGGGCTAGAATTTGTGCCTCAGGTTGTAGTAAGATGTCATCACTGCTCTGCCGCAAGATGCCAAGTGGTTTCGCTACATTTGTTTCATTCCTAACTTGTCCACGCATAACAGTTAGAACATGACACCTGCTGCCCTTCTGATGTACATGCCCTACCCTCAAACATGCTTGGTCAAGCTTGCATCTGCAACATTGACATAAATCAATCAGGGGTGCTGGGATTGCCAGTGATCTCCAGTTTAATCAAAACTGTCAAGCCATTGGCAGTAGAATACTACTATAACAGCAACATAACACATGTAAGTTAGTTATCTCAGCCTTTTTAATGAACATTGTTTAGGTGTAGCTGGAAAACAGACCACATAGCTTTCCCTGTTGAAGGGGGAATATCTGTGCTATGGCAAATAACGGCTAATGAGGAGAAGTGAGGGTCTAAGATGTAAGGGGTTTGGCCTTTAAAACATTCAATAGGGCTGGCAGGCAAACAAGGATTGTGTTTTGTGAAAAACATTGACATTTGGTTTCGTTTGACCCCCCGTGAGACCTTTCAACTTGTTTCTCAAATGGAGAGAAAGCATGAGCTCAGAATAGCAAATAGCCCAGTGCTCAGAGTGTAGACAAGTCAGGTTCAAGTCCTCAAAAGGGGCCATCTGCTCTACCATGCCCCCAGGTAAATGCCCTGTCAGATGGGGGGGGGTCTCTCGCTCTCATTTCCATCCTGGACCTTCCCAAGTAATTGGTATTTTCCAACAGAAAACATTTTGTGAATAATTTCTACTCAGCTCTAGTAGCAATTTTAATAACTTACCTAGATATAATTACAGTCCCCATTTGCTTAATAGCTGAGCAACTTTTCCTTCTTCTTCACCACCACTTGAGAACGTAGCAGTGATGCATATATACCCTCGAGGCCAGATCTAGCTTACCAAACTCATCTTCACTTGTGATGCAGCAGAAGAGTGCATCTCTTTTCACAGTAGCACCGTGTTCTAACCAAGGGCACCAGAAATCACCACGGCAACCCGAAGGGGGAAAAGATCTCTGTGGGAGGATTTGAGGTGAAGTTCCCAAGATGGTGATACTGGGAACTGGTAAGAATTATATTTGGCTTCCACTCTAGTAAGTTAGAGCTGCTACATTGGATCTGAAAACACACTAGCTGACGAACATGTGCTCACTCAAGGGGATCATTTTTGAAGCAGAAAATCAGTGAGGTGGCATTTGGCTCATGGCCTTCCTATTTGGGGGATGATTTGTAACACTTGTTACAAGAAGGTCCTTGGCTTCTTACCGTTAAACGGAGAAAATTATTTTTGTTTATGGCTTGAACAAAAAAATAAAGGTTCTGCGTAACGTTTGAGACTTGCATAAGAGGATGGTGGCAGGGCAGCTAAGACACCTTGCTATAGCTCTAGAGGAATGAACTAAAGCCCCATTCTGGATTCACACCCGCAGTTAACTCAACTACACCAGGACATTCAGGCTGGGGGGTTCAAGGCAGTTGTATGTGATGCCAGACATATCACCAATCCAGCTAGCCCTGTGAGCTGCTAGGCTCAGGAGAACTTTTCGGGTGTCTATAGACATGTGGGGAGGCTGCTCTGAAGTTCTGTAATTACAGCACATCAGAGCAGACTTGATTAAACAAGTCTGCTGGATTGTGCTAATTAGCTTTCTCCAGGCACCTACACGTGTCACGTGTATCAGCATCCTCACACTTCAAAATTGTGGCGGGGGCACTTTAACTACAGCTCATTGAACAAGCTTTCGTTAAAGTGCCTCCCACCACCATTTTGAAGTGTGGGGATGCTGATACACAATACTCAGAGCTGCTCTAATTAAAGTGCCCCCTCCCATCTGTCACAACCCAGTGATTTTGGTGCCTCAGCACTATGGAATTTCCTGGCCACATGAGAGCTCCTTTGCACGGCAGAGTGTTCTGCTGCAATTGAGAACCCGCGTGTAGGAGAGAGTTCCCGCCAATTTGCAGTTTCCTTTGCAGGATGCATTTCTTCTTTGCAGCACAGAAATGCACGGTGCAAAGAGTTCCCGCTATTCGAATGCAAATGCAGAGTGCCTCTGAAGTTATCTGACTTGCGGCTGCCGATCGATAGACTGATCACCTATCGATCTTTCTTCCCGTCACCAAGCGCAACCCCGACGTACCCCTTTCCCCGCCGGCTTCGAATTGCGGACGGATTAACTGGCTTGGGCCCCGCCAGCTGGAACAACTCGCGTGGTTGTTCAGACGACCGGACCACCTGCGTCATGATTGCAAGCGGCGTGAGTAAAGTTTTTTGCAACCGATAAGTTGTGTCTGCCTCTCCATTCACCAGCCTGCCCTAACGTACGACCAATTTCTAACGCAACTCGAGTCGGCTCTGGCCGTCTGAGACACCATCCACAGACCACATGTAAAAACACCCATGATCTTTTCTGACGTGGCTTATATTATCTACTAGCCAAAATTTTCCTAGAGTGTACGGATGCTTGGAACCTCTGCGAAATCAATTCACTCTGACTTAGGAGCCTAACCTTTGGATGGATTTAGGAACCTAACTTTTGGTCTCCAGTTCTGAACAAATTGGCCATCTTGTTCCTGATTATTTGTAACCAGGAGCATTAAGCAGCAGATATTTATTAGAGCAAGAGTGGCCAACCTGGGGCACACATACCATAAATGGTACAGGCACCCTCTGTATGGCAATGGCAGACCAGGGAGGGAACAGGCAACACAGCAGCAAATAAGGCAGGAAGCAGAAAAAAAGAGCCGCAGATTGGTCAGAAGAAGAAACTCAGAGTAGCATTTAGGATGTTAATTCATGGCATACCTGCCAAAGAGGTCACCCCCTCCTTGTATCAGAGGCAGCTATCTGGCCTGAAAAGTGCATTTTAATGTCTGTCTGAACAGAGGGAAGTACAGTAGGGGTTTATCAATGTTTTTCTTTTTACTCGATGTGGCCAGACCAAACAAATAAACTTTAGGGCAAAAGAATTTGTAGATGTCTTGATTATCAGGTCTGAACCAAGAACTCTGACAACCCCCAGACCAAATATGTTCCTATAGCTGCAAATAAATATTACTAGTGTGTTTTAAATTAAGTTACAGTCACTAGAGAAAATCATATTAACACCACCACCCAGCACTTATGTTCAAATCAACCTTTCCAAGGTACCCATCCTCTTTATACTTATATAGATACTGAGACAGAGAAAGGAAAGGGTATCAGAGCCAATATTCAGACTCGGGTGCTGATTGCTAGCTCCATGTTTAAATCACAGGTCTAGATCTCTCCCCTGGGGAGACTGGTAAACTGTCTAATAAAAAATGACTTCAGTGCAAATTAGACGAAGAAAATGACTACAGGCCTCATATGAGCATATTTCCTTCATTGACTTGAATGAGACTTTTCATATGCGTAAAAAGTGATAGAATCATGCCATATTTAGCAATGCTATTATCATCCATGCTAGAAATGATCAAATCTGAAATGAAAAACTGATGAAATCCAGAGAGACCGTTTTTGACCATGATCTCAATCCTGTAGGAACATTTCCTTTCTGTATGGGATTTTAATATATTTTTATCCGTTCTTCAAAAATCACCTTAGACACTGGCAAAATAAATATCTGCTAATTTTGCCTTTCTATATTTGTCGGACATTGATTATTTTACTCCTATGTTCCTAATGTACCTTGAAATTAATGTGTTCTTTTTTTCTTTTCTTTTTTTTTATGTATCATCATCTTCGGTGATATAAGCACAGTTTGGGGTTAGAGAGAATTGCATGCTGTTTCAAAAGAGCATGAGATCCTGCCTTTGTTAAACCCTGTATAAACTCAATATTTAATTAGAATTTCAGAAGGCTATGGATTAGAAAAACATTTTTCTTTTGATCCACATGACGTTTCTCTAGAGATTATCATCACTTTAAAACCTAGTGAGATCTGCTACAGTCAACTTCATGCTGTTTCTTAGAAGTTAAGTGCATAGAGTAACTAGACCAACAAGACCACGATCTAAGCATTGGGAACTTTTAAGAGCTATTACAACACAAATAATTAACAACAGTATTTTGCCTGCTGACTGAATTAAAATAGTATAAAGACACAAGAAAATGAAGACACAAAAGTCAGAAATAGCAACATACTCTGTGCATCTCCAACCTTATTGTATTGCATTATAATTACTTGTGTGCATTATATATACATGTATAATTAATTGCGTGTATTGCATCATACCGGTAATTAGTTTGTAAGAACCTAACAGTTCCTTATCAGAAGGCTTTGTATGATCTTCAACTGCTGTGTCCCACTGGAGATTGCCATTTCAGGACAGAGCCTCCACTGTGCTCCCTTTGGTCACAGATCCTTCTCATCTAAGGCTGTGAGTTTCGCATAGGAAAGATGCGAGTGAGATCACTGCAGAGTGACTATAAGGAGATATAATTTACTAAGGGATGGCAGCCTGAGGAAGCACTTAGAAAGGGCAATATTATACAATCAAAACAGGGGAAAAGATTCAATCTTTCCCATTTTATTCCGATTTAACTCAGTTGGGCATTTAACTGTGACTACCTGACCATTTGGACATAGAGCCAATCAAATAACGGTTTCAATTAATCTATTTTTCCCCATCACAATTTCATTTAATTGAAAGAAAAACATTAAAAACAACCCTCTCTGCTTTCATGAAATTTGTTCTGAGCAGGTTTCTCAGTTTCTGAGTGGAATTTTTGGAGGGAAGCAGATGAGAGCTGGGTGACAAGGGCATTCATCTTGGGGACAAATGTCCAAGTTCTTGTCCCAAATTAATCAAAGCAAGGACCTGAGCTTGGGTCCCTTATATCACAGATAAGTGGCCTACCCACTGGGCAATTCACTATTCAGGAAAAGCAAGAAAGTCCCTCTTTCTCAAAAAACAAAACAAAAAAAAATTGAAGAGTCTTGCTTTCAATCCAACACAAAATGAAAACGAATCTGTTAAATTTTTCATCAAACAATTCTCGTTTTTCAGCCAGCCCAAATTGAAGCTAGTCTATTCTTATAAAGGGATTTTTTCCTTTTACTTCCTTTTTGGCACTGGCACCTGAAACAATTTATTGGAGTCTGGGTAAAAATCAATATTTTATTTCTGTCTGTTATACTAGGCTAAACAGAAAGTCCTCTCAGTCCAAAGTGATAGAGGGGTTTAATCCATCAGCAAAAAAACTAGCTGAATAATCAGAGCAGTGCAAAAGGAGTCCCTTAGAATTTCAATTTTTGCTTAAAATCTTTTTCCTTTAATAGGCTGGAGCAGACCAACACATTCCACTTAGGAACTAGTACTCCTCCTCTGTGCATGAACAAGCTGCAGAATTCCTCTGTAAACAAATAATTCATCCCCATGCTTCATCAGTGAGTAATGATGTCATGGAGATTTAAGTGTGCAAATAAGGTCAATTAATGTTTTTCAACAAAGGATCCCCAGTCCTCATGTAATTATGGATATTTTGTCCCATACATAATTACAA
The DNA here is from genome assembly GCF_000455745.1 of Alligator sinensis. NCBI lineage: Eukaryota > Metazoa > Chordata > Crocodylia > Alligatoridae > Alligator > Alligator sinensis. The sequence goes on from NW_005842215.1 coordinate 639,438, forward strand.
CTATTCTTTTTCTGGGTAACGAAATACAAGAAACACTTAACGTATCGGGGTGTACTTGGTAGCCATGTTGGTCTGAGACAAAAAGACATACAAAAAACTAGAACTCTTGGTTCCAAGATGATACCTTTTATTAGACCAACTGGAAAATGGCAAGAAAGTTGTCCTTTTCTGCAAGCTTTCGGGATCAAAGTCCCTTCGTCAGGCTGTGGGAAAAGTGTAAACTTTATTTCCTACCTATGGGACTTTTTACCATCTTGTACACCATCTACACTTTTCCCACAGCCTGACGAAGGGACTTTGATCCCGAAAGCTTGCAGAAAAGGACAACTTTCTTGCCATTTTCCAGTTGGTCTAATAAAAGGTATCATCTTGGAACCAAGAGTTCTAGTTTTTTGTATGTCTTAACATATCAGAGCACTTAACCACTCTGAGCTTTTTGACTAAGGCTGGATATAAATCTATTAAATAAATAAATATTCTCACCGCTATTAATTCCTTCAGAATCCATGTAGTTCTGACTAAGATTGGGTGGAAAACCAAACAGTTTGGCATTTCAAAATGTTTTAGTTCTACATCAAGATAGATCCAGACCCTATTCAAAGCTTTTAATGAAAACTGAGAGAGCAAGACCCCAGAATAGTTCTGAAACATGGAGGATAGGCGTGTAAGAGCAAAAAAATTAATCTTTCAGCTTATGTAAAGTACGCTCTTC
>NW_005842215.1:640180-643017 GCF_000455745.1 Alligator sinensis
AAAAATTAAATACATTCTTAAATAATTTGTTTCTTATCCTTTGATGTTACAGAAAGCATCTTTGTTTTGCGCAAGGATGCTGCTATGCTCAGTGAAAGCAAGTGGCCCTTAGTCTTGTGGTTAAGTAGCTTCCATTCATTACTAAGCACAATTTTTGTTCAAGGTAATTTTGTTAATCAGTTTACTTTGTGCAGGAGATGGATACATTTTGTAAGACCCGCCCCCCTCCTCCCCAGAAACTACTGTAACAGTTATTGTGTTAGCATATAAAACAAAGCAATTTAAGACATTAAATAACGTGTCATTCTCTGTTCAATATTATGATTTTTTCTTTTTAATAGGTTGCTTGCAGATGTTAAACAACCCCCACCTCCCCCCAAAATCCCTGCAACATGTGCTTTACCGGAAGTGGCAGCGCGTTACTTCGACCCGGCTCTGCAGCATCTGTATAGATCAGGTGCTTTAGCAGGGCATTTTGGTGCTTTTATCTAACAGCAGATTCAATCAGCTATTTGATAAAAGCACCCCAAAAAGCCCACTAAAGCACCTGATCTATACAGATGCTGGGTGAGCTGGGTCCAATCAACACAATGCCTCTTCTGGGTATGCCCTGGGCTTGGTGTGGGAGTACACTAAGTTTAAAGTAAAGCACCATTTTTTTTAACATCTGCAAGCAGCCCTTGAGGCTAACTTGTTCACACATGCATAAGCTCCCTCTCTTTTTTATAAAGTAATAATTGAGCTACAGTGCAAGTATTAAAGCAGGAATATTTTGAATAATCTCCTTGCAATGTACAACAGATGGAATATTTCAAAACCATTTGGTCATAACCAACCTCTTACCTAGTTAAGAGTGGCTGATAGTAAAATTAAGACCTAATTTAGAAAGCTTTGACAAGGATAATTTCAATATATCCTAGGGATACAACCTACATTTTTTTTTTAAGTTTGTGAATGGTAAAACTGAGGTGTTTGTAGTACTTCATAGCTTTATCATTCCATGATAGATGCTGTGTTTATAGTGTTATATTGAAAAAAAAACCCAAAAAAACAAACAGAGGGGGAGGGGGGCGAACACTGAGATCAATAGTGTATATAACTGCACTTTGACATGGAATTACATTACAGTTGTATTTTGGCCTTCTCCAAAAATGTATACAAATAGTATCATATGCAAAAGATTTGCTTTTCCTTCTATGCAAAGTACAAACTACTTACTTTCAGGTCAAAAATAGTTTTTAAGTTGGATAATAAGGAAACATTGGAGAAATACCCAAGCAAGCTACTGAATGTGGAAGTATCAAGTGGGGTTCCCCAGGGACCTGTTCTGGGTCTTATATTGTTTAATACCTTCATTAATAATTTTGATGATTGGATCGAGTGCACACTTAGCAAATCTGCAGATAACACCAAGTTAAGTGGAGTTACAAATAGGGCTGTATGAAATTTCAACAGGTGTTTTGTTTCAAAGCTATTTCGACATGTTTTTAGCTTGAAACAGCAAAATCGAAATGAAAGGCTTCAAAACAGCTTCAGAATGAAACAAGGGCACTCAAAACATTTCGAAACTTTCAAAATGTTTCAAGTTTCAAAGCCGAGTTTGCTTGCAGCTAAACAGAAACTAAGGAGAGGAGGGGGAAGAACTGCTCTGACATTCACATCTGTAGGTGGCTGGTGACTACGATCCTTCCCTGAGGTCCCTTCCAATCCCAGCACTCTGCAGGAGGGATAGCAAAACAGCATAAAAAGCATTGTTTGAGCTGAACTTTCTCTGTGCCTTCACACTTACCCGTGACACAAGTTTTGCTCTGAAGCATTTGAGGTGCAGTTCCCGGAAACCCCCACACCTATCTCCTTGAAACTTGACAGGCTTTGTGGCCTCAGCAGAAGCTACCATCCCTGCTGTTTTCATCTGAATCAGGAAAAAAATGACAAAAGCTATAGGCATTTTTATGGTTCCTCATTATAACCTATAGGTGAAATGTCAAAACGCGTTGAAACAGTGAAACAGTTTCAACAAAACAAAACAGAACAGTGCTTTGAAACAGCAAAATGAAACCCTGTCCCCTTCAAAATGGAAGTCAAAACGAAACAGTGCTGTTTCACACAGCCCTAGTTACAGATGTTCTGGCTAGGATCCAGAATGACCTGGATACACTGGAAAATGGCCTGCAAGCAATCAGATGAAATTCATCAAAGACAAATGCAAAGTGCTGCACCTGAGACTATTTAGTTGTATGCACAACTACAGGATGAGAAATGAATGGCCAACAGCAGCTGCTAACATGAATGTCACTTGCAAATCAAGGAAGTGGTCCTTCTACTCTAGTCATCCCTGAGAGGGTCTAACCTGAAGTACTATGCCTGGTTCCAGGCCTCACAGTTCAAGAAAGATGTGGAAAGATTGGAAAGAGTCCAGCACAGAGCAAAAAAATAAAATAATTAGAGGCCTAGAAAGCATGACTTGTGAGGAAAGGCTGAAAGAGCTAGGGTTATTTAATCTGGAGAAGAGAAGACTGAGTGGGGATTTGATAAGTTTTCAAATACCTGAAAGGATTTGAAAGAGAGGATGGAGATGGGCTTTTTTCTGTGTGTGAAGGGGACAGAACTAGAAGCAATGGCCTCAAGCTGCAGCAGAGGAAACTTAACTTGGAGATTAGGAGGAACTTTTTCACCATGGTCAAGCATTAGAACAGCCTACCTAGAGAAGTTGTGGATTCCCCATGCTTGGAAACTTTCAAAAGCAGGTTATACAGATACATGGCTGGGATGGTTTAGTCAGGGATGATCCTGCCTTGAGTAGGAGGCTAGACTAAATGACCTTGTGAGATTCCTTC
>NW_005842215.1:643048-664381 GCF_000455745.1 Alligator sinensis
TCCTGCTTTCCTATGGTCCTAGGATGTGACTCCTGCTCTGAAACCTACTGCTATACTTGTGAATACACAATACATTTACACCGCATAACTTACCTCAGTTCATACACCGATGTCAATTATACAAGTGCTTGGAGCAGACAAACCACCCTCCTGAGGTAGGTGCCCTCCATGGGTGCTATTCCAGGGCTTTGTCACTAGGGGAGCTGGTAATAGTTTATTTGCATCCAGCAAACTTACCCCAGGATGAAACTAAATAAAATTGCAGACATGCAAGCCACACACTGGTGTCTAGGTAGCCCTGATTTTTCAAGAGGCTACTTTACCACAGAATGGAATAATTTACAGCAGTCTAGTTCTGCATGTTGTGTGGCCACTCTACAAATTACACTTTGCCTTACGATGCTAAAGATCAGTTAGCTTAATTTTAGCTTACCATTAAAGAGAACATCATGTATTCAGCATTTTGGGCATAGTTTGCAAGGCCTTATACTCCAATTGGTTGTTTCTTTCTCTGTTTGTATCTAATACAACTGTTGGAAGCAATAACTGATCAAGTCCAAAATTCCAGGAAATCATGCAAGGATGGGTTATTTTGCCCATCACTCCATAATGTGGCAATGATATTAAGAGAATAGGGGTATGAAAAAGTGAGATTTACCATCATGGTTGCCAACACCATCATTTCCTGTACACTAGTATGCACTGTCTCACCACCACGCCTTTCTGTCCTTATTCTGAGGGTTGCTCTGATCAGGCTGAGCCAAAGAGAGGGTCCCAGATGACATTTCCACCTCCACTGGCTAAGTCCTGAGCAATTCCTGGAATAAAGAGAGGCAGTTAGCCATGTTAGTCTGAAGTTAATCTGAAGAAAGCAGGGTAGCGTGTCACTTTATACATTAAGCTCATATTTCAATGAACAAGTTAGTCTATAAGGGCATCTTTAAACATGTTGCAGGCGGGGGGCACTTTAATTAGAGTGGTTCTTGGGAGCCGCTTTAATTATAGCTCCCAGCACTTGCAACATTTCGTGTATTCAGCATCCACATGCTTCAAAATGATGGTGGGGTACTTTAAAGTTTATTTAATGAGCTTTAGTTAAAGTGCCCCCACTGGCATTTTGAAGCATGGGGATGCTGAGGCTGCTGGAGCATGCTAATTAGCCGATTAATTGAGTCTGCTTCTACTCCAATGCATTAGCATGAGTCAGTGTTGGGCACATGTGTAGGTGCCCTAAGGTGCTATCCTGCCCCGCCTTCTACCTAATTCCTGAAATGTAACACTTTTTAGACTGCCTTCATGTCTTCTTTTCTTTCCCACTGTCTATCCTTCTCTCTGCCTTCTGTTTAAAAAGAATCTGGCTTACTTGATCAAGACCTTTGCAACTTTGTAGAGATCAGAAAAGAAGCTACAAGAAGTGTCCTAAGCAGTGTGGCTCTGGTAGAAGTTGGCTGGTTTTAGGAAGGGCTGTTAAGATCACCTGCTGTGCCATACATTCTCCAGCAGTGGGGCTGTAAATTAGAGTCAGCAGCAGAAATAGAAGCTGCTCATCTAGCTCTACTATTTTTGTTTCTTTCTTTTTGGGGGTGCATTTGTCTTCAAGGAAAGACAACAGAATCTCCAAGCCGTCTCAATTATTTTTTTTCCTCTTTCCCCACAAAGGAGAACGATTACCATTTTCAACACTGTCTAATGGAGTGCTGAATGTGGGGTGAGGGTCTCATAAACACTGCATAAAGTAAAGCAAATAAGGGCTGTTATTCAAAGAAATGCTTGACTTAATACTTCACAGTCATACTTTCTATTTTCTCTCTTGTTCTGTCTCTTTGATAAAGGTTAAAAAAAAGAATGGTGACTTCGCAGGCCAAGATGCCTTCATTCAAAACCCTGAGCTTCATTATAACTGCCTACTGTGATACAGCAAAAGGGTCACATTAATACTTTTGACTCCCCAGGCCTATTTATTCCATTGTAATTGCCACAATACCAACCCCAGGTTAGCATTATGTTTTGGCATCAAGAAAAATCATATGATAAATCCACAGAATAAAGATGTATTAACCTGACCAGTGCCCCACCACTGAACTGCTTCTTACAAGGGTGCCTGAGCAGCAACTTGAAAATTACTGCTGGAGTGTTGTACAATTTATGCTGTAAGTAGTGTCAACTTGGGCATTTTGTAACAGTGCAGAAGGCTCACACCAGATCAGATACACTTGTATCTATCAATATGAAGAACTGGACTTATCAAGAGTTCTCTACTGAAATGCACCCAGACCCTTCTAATATAATGGGTGAGGATTCTTTTTTCCCTGTTAATTAGTGCTTAGTTACCTGATTCAGGATGAAGAGCCATTTAAACTGAATAAAGGTTCTGGCATCTGGCTTTGCCTTCTGTAAAGTGTGTCCAGCAAACCATTCTGCACCATTTTCCTTTACAGTAAGATGACATAAGTAGAAACTGGGATGTCTCTGCACTGCCTACATGACAAGCCCAGGAGCACAGCTGAGATACTACACCGACCGATTTTCAGGCTTTGGTGCACAATGAGCAACAGTACAAGAACTAGGCATGTTCTCAGTGGTGTTCCTGGGCTCATCACAGAGGCATGTAGACATGGCCAGGGTGTGTATCTACCTTTCAAGTTTCACAGAGGTGCTTGCTATATAATTCAAATACAGTGGGGGTGAACATAAGAATTGACATTTCCTGGGTCAGACCATAGGCCCATCTTGCCCGGTATCCTGTGTCACACAGGGGCAAAGAATGGATGAAAGGGAGAGTGAACTAGGTAGAACCAGGGTTTGTTCCACTGTTCCTGTTTCAATTGCAGGCTCCAGCATTTAAAGTCAAGGAAGTTCTGATTCAGAGGCTATATCACTAACTCCATTGCTCCATAGATATTGCTGCCCCTTTCCTCCAAAAATTTGTCCAGTCTGGTTAACTGTCAGCTTCCACAGCATCTGGTGGCAATGAGTTCCACACCTTAATTACACAGTGTGAAAAATAACTTTTTGTTAGGGGTAACCTTACTACCTACTAGTTTCAATTTGGTGGAGGGGCAGATTAGGTTTGGAGCAAGACTGTGATTCCTGCTTGTACAGCACCTAAGGTGCAAAAGATGAAAAAGGTAAATTACATCTGTATGTGAATAAGTGGTGCATTCTGCTTCAAATACTTTACAGAGGTTACTACTAATTGTAATGCCTTATAAACTAGGGAACAACACATTCTGCAGTAACTCGTACCTTGAACCAGTTGAAAAAGTGCAAAACAAAATTTGAAGGCCACCATTTAAATATTAAGATGAGTGGTCAATGACCATATTCTTTATTAGAATTAATATTTGTAGAAAACTCTGCATTTAATTGTGATTATTAGCAAAGTCACAATACATTTTTATCCATTGCAGAGTTCTGAAGTGAGGATGTTCTAGGATACTCAACCCTTTTGGGTTTTCATTACAATTTTACACTTCAGTAAAAATGCCAACATTTTAATGATGTTTCTATATAAACATAAATAGCAGGTTCTTTCAAATATTAATTAATTTAGCCTCATAATATCCCTAGGAAGTGTGGCAGCTAAGTCTGTTTTACTTTTCTGCTTTACAGCTGGGAAACAAGAGAGGCTGAGAGATAATCACTTTCCTGGGTTACTGATAGAGGAGTAACTAATTATCTACCAAAAAATAGTGTGCTAGTCCTCCTTGTCCATCCTCAGACATTCCCCTTCAGTACTGATCCTAATAAAGGAACTCCCATAGCAGATCAAATGAGACTTACCTCTAGCTCAGGATTTGACCTCTGACAGTGCCCAGCTCCAAAGGCTTCCCAAGAATGAGCAGATAAATTAGGTATATTTGATTAATAAATAACAATGTATGTAAAGTATACATAAATATATAGTATACCTATGTATGTATAGTGGGGCCAAAAGCTTATTAGAATCATTTAGAAGAATATTTGATTTATTTGAAATAATAATTTACTTATTTAGAAGATATTTTTGTATTGGCTTTATACACACACACACACAAATACAAATAGAGTGGTGTGTGTGTATATGTGTGTGTATGTGTATCATTATGTGTGTGTGTCTATGTATATATTTGTGTATTGGCTATATACACAATCACATAAATACAAATACAATGGTGTGTGTGTGTGTGTGTGTGTGCGCGCGCACGCACGTGTACACCCCCCCCCACTGTATTTGTATTTATTCTTTTAATTAAAAAAGACAGGTGCTTCTTTGAATTACTTAAGCCTTGTGTGTTGGCTATATACAAAACATAAATACAAATACTGTGTGCGTGTGTGCGTACGCACACGTGCATACACCCCCTACTGTATTTGTATTTGTGTATATAGCCAATACACAAATATCTTCTTATAAGTAAATTATTATTATTTCAAATAAATCAAATATTCTTCTGACTGATTCTAAAAAGCTTTTGGTTCCATCATCTTTTGCTATTGATTTTCATATGCAAACTATATTCAGAGTAAAAATATTGCCTTTTACCATTTATTGGTATTTTTGCCTTTCATTTTCAAAGAATCACCTCGTGTCCTTGTCTTAGAAGAGAAGAAAATTGTAAGATCACAGTTCTCCATACTATTTGTAACTGTGTCCCTTTGTTCACCTCCTCTCTAAATGAAACAATCCATATCTTGTCTCTTGTCCCTGAGATGGAGGTCTTCTCCACCAACAGTTTTCGTTGTCAGGCACTGAACTCGCTTTATTCCTCTCATAGCCTTTTAGCAAGTTTGCCTTGAGCAGGACACAGCTTTCCAGTTTACAGTGCACCATTCATTCATCTAATAGCAGTAAATACTGTATATATTACGTTTTTGTTCTGTTCGTTATATATCCCAGTATCTTGATTGCTAATTATTTTTTACTGCTTCTCCACACCAAGAAGAAGTTTTCAATGCATTGTCCATAATAATATGCACCTTTCCCTCCCTGCCCCACTGCAAGGGCCTGCCTCCTCCCTCCGGGATTACAATCCATGGACCATCTGCCTGGCAGTCCAGGAAAGGCGCTCTCCCTCTTCTCCTCTGCTTCATAGCCTGCTCCCTACAGGATTATGCTTTACAGGCCATCTGCCACAGAGTCTTATTTAATTTAGATTCTTCCCCATGCAGCTCAGCTGAGTGTCTTCCTGTTTTTTTACAAGGACCAGGTGATCTTCAAGCGATCACTCTGTCCTGACAGCATTATTTGGGGTAAATTGTTTAATCACAGATAGGCATGGGTCTTATGTGTCTAAAAGGCCCAGCCAGCCCGTGCCCTCTTGCAAGAATGAATTTCACTCACTGTCTGCTCACTGAGCTCTATTAGACAGATCTCTCATTTGTCCTTCATTTAAAGGGCATCACTTACTCTAGTTCAGAAGTTAAATGTGCCCCACACATCTGCTATGCTCTCAGTATTATCAGTGACTTAACGTGAATAATCATGTGATTGCTATTACTAAAACAATTACCCTAAAAAGAATTCCACAGCGTATTAAGTTTGTTCTATGAAACTCTCTCTCACTTGTGGGATTGTACAGGTTAAGCAGCATATTTGAAATTCAGCATAGACTTCTCTAGTTTTATTTACCCTAAACAATTTGATAGAGATTGCAAAACTGTGACAGCTAATGGTTCATCTCCTGCTCTAGATAATTACTAAAGCTAGTGAATGGCATCAGTCTGGCTATGGAGTGCTGAAATGTTCCATTCCTAAGCCCTGCCACACTGACCACTTATTCCTATCATTTGCTTTCTGTTTCTCTAAATCATCAGTGAAAAGGTCCAGGTAAAAATAAAAATGTTCTCTTCCACCACCAGCCTGTCTTGTTCAATTTGAAATGTCTCCAGAAAGTGTTGGTAATATCGCAGTCACTTATTACTGAGCAGCAAGAGAACTGCCTCCCTGTTCTGGGATTGCATGATACAGAATAACTTTCTTCAAGTTTGAGGACACTTGCCCCTTTGAAAGTCTGTGACATGGCAACCTTTGAAGGATAGGACAGTGTCTGGAGGTGATTAATACCATGCATTTAGTGGTCTTCACTGCAAAAAAGGTTTTTTCATATTAAGATAGCCAATTTGACAGAACTCTCTCATGTACAATCCTAGCCGAAGCAAGAAAAAAGTAGTTTTTGTCTCAGTGTTGCTTGCTGAAGTAAATCCCAAGTGTGTAGGGTACTGGGTTGACCTCAATCATCAACCTTAGGTAAAACTACTTGTGCCTTGTCTCCAGAAGGAATTTACATTAGGGGAGCTCTACCAATGGAAACAGCACCCTTCCCTTGCAGCAAATATATAGCCTGACAGTGAGCCTTGCAATTCTCTTTTAAGTGATGTCTGCACATCCTTTACCGGACTTCCAACTTGCATCGTTTTCTCTTGATTGCCCCTTACAAGGCAACATTTGAGAATAATTAGCTTTCTAGTTTAGTTACAGACAGCTTGAGGACAATTAAGCAAATTGTGTTTTATGGTGCTTGCGCACATCCAAAATTTAGAAAGCAGGTCAAAGCCAGCTTCCCAATAGAAGGGGCAAATCTCTCAGAATAACTCGCATTAAAAATACTGAAGATGAATAACAAATGGGTGAGTATAAATTATGAAGCTCACAGTTTGTAAATGCATCTTTCATGAGACTTAAGGCTTAATTAATTCAAAGAAGCACCTGTCTTTTTTTTTTTAATTAAAAGAATTTAGTGCTTATGCAAACTGCTGAATTGACATTGCTAGAAATGAGACTCCTTTATTCAGAGGCCAATTAAAGAACTGGAGATGCAGTGAAAGTCCTACAAAGCTGCTCCATCAGTGTATTTTATCTTTTGTCTGGAAAGGGTACTTTCACAAATGTGAGAGATTTGCCTCCTGCTCATTGACATTGGCCTTTCTGTTGTAAAACTGAACAATAAGATGCCACTTGCACCATACCACATCTAGTTACCAAGTCCAATGAGCTGTCTTTTCCTTCATTGCTCCAGTTAGAAGCCAGCCTATGGCTATAACTCTTCTTTTCCCTTATAGATATGTATAATTTCCAGTAAAACATACTTGGCACATTTCATTTTTTTCTCTTGAGAAAAATAGTTTACCTACCAAAAGAAAACCAAAACAAACTGTTATTTTTGTATAATATAAACAAACTTATCTGAAGAATGACTACAAGGAGAAGGAAAAAGACAAAGAAAGGAAAGTAGAGACACAACTATAAAGAGCAAAAAGAAAATGGTGTGAAGGTAAAGGGAAGAACAATAAATGTGAACAAGAGGAGGAAAAAAAGCATTCAAGAAGTTATTGTGGTTAAAAACTAAGAAGGTTAAAAGATGTGTTATAGCCCTACCATGTTAGGCATTGTGTGGACAAAAAGAGACTAGAAAGGTCTTGAGAATGGACTTGAGAGAGTTCAAGTCGATTGATTCTTTTCCTTTCTGCTAAAATGAGGCAAGGAGATACTGAAGCATAATTTTTTGTTTTGGGGTTTTTTTTCAAATAAGACAAAATACCTATCCTAAAACACTTAAATCAACATCTGAAAATGCTATCTGAATAAATGGAAGAAACAGTAAGTCAAAGGTTATGTTATTTATTAAAAATAATTCCCAGTGTGTCTTCATGACACAATAGGGACACTTAAGTCTTCAATGTTCATTTCTTAGTGGGTCTTCACGTCATCAGTTACTATTCTGATAAAAGATGTGTATATTGCTTATCTAGTTATGTAGTATGTCCTATATTACACTATAGAAATGTATGTGAAATATCAGACCTCTAAATGACAGATCTTCCTTTCCATGGAACCCATGCCTATCCATCATTGATATCAAATGTTTTGAAAAAGGATAACAAAAAAGATTTATTATAAATTGCAAGAACCAGCATAAGAGATATGTTGAGATACAGACAGAGATATAAGAATAAACAAACAAAGTATAAAGACAGTAATCTGCACCTTAAATCCAAGGATGCAGTCTGTAGCCAGCTTTACCAGGTTAAAATCTCTGGCAGTCTTTAAGAGGAGGCTGGACAAATACCTCATTGAGCTTGTTTGAGCCCAATTACCTCCTGCCCACAGCAGGGAACCAGACTTGATGATCTTATAGGTCCCTTCCAGTCCTCCTTTCTATGATTCTGTGATTCTATAAAATGTAGATCTTGCCGGTGACCCTTCGGATCTCCCTGCAGCTCTCCTGTCAAATTGCTTTTCTCAGCCATCCCTGACCGAGGGACCATCCCACCAGCCCCTATATTTGGGAAGACTGAAAACGAAGTCATGCTCTCTGGGCAGGCTTCAGTATGGTTGCCACTCTGGCTATTCCCATACTAAGGTGGTTTACACTACACCAATAACTTCCTGCTCCCTGCCCCCACCTCTACCCTCCCCAAGGTGCATGTTTACCAGACTACAACATTTTTTTAACCCACAGGTTTTCAACTTTTTAGAATCATTGTACCCCCCCAGCGGCCGGACACAGAGCAGTATACCCCCGGACACTGAGCGGGTTGGGGATGGGTGGCATGTAGCCAGATCCCAAATGACAGCAGCTGCTGCATGCAAGCTTGTCCTGCCCCCCATGTCTGGATAGGCGGGCAGTGCCTGCACGCGGTAGTGCATGGTGGTGCTCCATCCCCACCCACACATAACCCCTAGGGCCTTCTCAAGTACCCCGGGGGTACGTGTACCCCTGGTTGATAACCCCTGTTCTAATCTTATTGGCCACCTGTACATGACCAACATGCTCCAGCACATTGGAGCAGACTTAATTAATTAAGTCTGCTGGAGCGTGGCAATTACCGTGCTCCAGCAGCCTTCCCGATCTAGTGTATCGGCATCCCCGTCCCCCACCCCCACTCCCAGAGCATATGTATAAATACCCATTAAGACCAGAAGAATATATGTATCATTGCAAGCAGAGGTTTGTTGATCCAGTATCCTTCTCGTTATTTCCCCTCTGTGGAAATTGTTCTCCCAGTTTCTAGATAGTATTCTTTAAAGTGTAAAGTCATCATTGTCTGGCAGGGACTACTCAACAGTAAACAACTTGTCAAACTTCTTGCTGATTCTCAGCAACTGTTTCTTCTAAACATGAATAGTTGAAGGCCACTTAAGTTAATCACTACTTTACAAAACAGCCTTGGCTATAATATGGAAGACATATCACATTTATAAGTGATGGGGAACTTCATATACAAACGAATGTGTGTAAGGTGTTATTTTCATTTCTTCTAATCTAAGTATTAATTTTCGTGAAATATCTTTTCAGAAACTAAGAAAAAACTGTATTAGGTTTCATACATGTAGTATAAAACAATCACCCTTCTAAAAAGCATCAGTGCTTAGGAGCAGCTATTCACCTGATAGTTCACAGGGAGCAAATCTTCTCTCCTTAGCCCAAATGAATTCATTAGGGAAGAGAAGAAAAATTCCATTCCACTTCTTCAGACCCCTTGGGGAAAAGTAGTACTATCATCTAGGGTAGGCAAGTAGGGTACCAGCCCCAGGCACCAACTTAGCAGAAGCACTAACATGACAGCCCCCAAGGAAGTCTGTACCATGGCAACAACAGCAGTCGGGTGCAGGGACACCACACTACTGTTGCAACAGCAACAACTGGAGCAGACAGTCCATGCTGTGAAAGTACCAGCTGGTTACTTTGAGTCCCCAGAGCAGGTAAGACTCCCCTGCTCTTCCCCACCCACTATTTCTGCTTGTGCTCAGCACCCTTCCTTCACCTCACTTCCAGTCTTGGACAGGATTTTACACAGGGCACCACTTATGACTCCTCCCCCAGTTATGACTCTGGGGAGGATCAGTGGCTGTACTCCTTTAGCAGGAAGAGAAAGAGTAAGTGAATATTATTAGGGCTGTGCAAAATAGCACCAGTTCATTTCAACTTCTGTTCCACTGTTTCGATGAGACAGTGTTTTATTTTGAGTTTCATTTAGTTTCAAAGCACTCTTCCATTTTATTTAGTTGAAACTGTTTTGCTGTTTTGCCCATAGGCTATAATGGGGAATCATGAAACTGACTATAACTTTGTCATTTTTTGGCAGATTTAGATGAAAACAACAGGAATGGTAGCCCTTTCTGAGGCAACAAAGCCTGCTGAGTTTCAAGGAGATAGATACAGGGGTTTCTGGGAAACTGCACCTCAAACTGTTCAGAGCAAAACTCATGACATGCATGACTGTGTGTGTTAAGGCGCAGCAGGGTGAAAACTGCAGGGATGGTAGCCCCTTCTGAGGCCATGAAGCCCGCCAGGTTTCAAGGAGATAGGTGCAGGGGTTTCTGGGAAACTGCACTTCAAGCAGTTTCAAAACTTGTTACTTCGAGCAGCAAAACTTGTGACGTGTGACTGTGTGTGTGTGTTAAGGCACAGCTGTTTTTCTGTCCCTCCCCCAAAGCACTGGGCTTGGAAGACCCCTCAGGGAAGAATCACAGTCACTGACCAGCTACACATGTGAATATCAGAGCAGTCCTTCCCCTTTCTTCCCTCTCCCTCTCTTTAGTTTCTGTTTCCCTGCCACCAAGCCCAGCTTTGAAACTCGAAATGGTTCAAAACTTTCAAAATGATTTGAATACCCTCATTTCATTTCAAGGCTGTTTTGAAGTCTTTCGTTTCATTTTGATTTTGCTGTTTTGATCTCAAAATAGCGTCAAAACGAAACACCCAGCAAAATTTCCCACAGCCCTAAATATTATGTCTTAATGATTGCTCTGCAAGAGTTTCAGCAGAACTGAAGAACAATGAAGCTTTCCTCATGTGCATGTGCTTGTGAAGGAGAGCGAGTGAGAGAGAACAAGCATATTAGCATTACCTACTTGAAGAACTTATAAATACACCAAAACATAATTATCGGTAAAGGTAAACTTTCAGATTCAGTACGGGTATGCAGCGTATTATGAAGAAAGCAAGCTTAAGCAGACCCCTTCACCTTCTCAGGGACCCTCCTCAAAAATGGGAGATTGAATTCTAATCACTTGATATCCAGACTTGCTATGAAGAGTTGTTTTTTCAAATTTGACCTTCATAGTATTTTCTTTAAGAACCATTAGCACCTTTTTCATCACTCCCCACCCCTACCAGCTATGCTGAAGTTTCAATTAAGAGTGTCCCTTAGTACTTCACCACTGACATTACCTGGAGAGCAAGGAAGATCTTATTTCACAGCTTGTAGAAATACATACATACCGTCTTATTCCCACTTACAGTTTAAGTATCTCTGTGAAAGAGACGCCTGCTTTCTTTAGAAAACTATTATTGATAACAAATGAAACCCTGTCATGGCACAAATGCAGAGGATATAATCAGAGTCCACATTTCAAGTGAGAACTCTTCAGACTGCATCTCAGAGTAGATTTTGCACTACGTATCTTAAGTAATCAACTGTTAATTAAGATTGCAATAAACATCTGTTTAGATGGAATGCAACAGTTTAGGTTAATTAAAAATCACTCTATTATGTAGCTTTTAGCTTGAGATGTTTTTAAACTCAGTTATTTCATAATTCTTTTTCCTCAGAACTGTCTGCACTAATCAATTGATATTTGAGTTGGCCTTATACTGTGGTCTAATTAAATCAAAACTGAAGGTACTAAGCACAAAAGCCATTGATCAGTTTGCTTGTGGTAAAGCCCCAGGTGCAGATTGCATGCCAGTTGAAGTTATCAAGTTCAGGAAATCCATCCTGCTCTTCCATCTGCACAAACTAATATGTACGTGTTGGAGAGAAGGTGAAGTTCCTCAATACATGAAGGATACAAGCACAGTCAACTCTGTACAAAAGCAAAGGTGATATGAGAAATTGCAATAACTATTGTGGTATATCCTTAACTTTGCATCATTGGGAAACTGTTCACCAAAGCTGTCCTGCTTAGAATGCAGACCCTTGCAGACACAGTCTACCCTAAGTCTCAATGTGATTTCAGATTCAGTAGATCCGCAATGGATATGATATTCTCCTTGGGAAAGCTACAAGAAAAGTGTTGTGAACAAAGGAAAACTCTGTACATAGCATTTGTCGATCTCACCAAAGCTTTTGATCTTGCCAGCAGAGAGAGTTTGTTCTGAATCCTGAAGATTTGCTGCTCTCCTAAGCTCCTGAGCATCATCAAGTCCTTCCCCATTGGTATGCATGGAACAGTGCAGTTTGATGTATAATATTTGAAAGAATTTGAAATCAAAAGTGGTGTCAAACAGAGCTGTGCCCTAGCTCTGATGCTTTTTGGGATTTTCTTCGCTGTCCTACTCAAATATGCATTCAGTGGCTGTTCAGAAGGAGTATACCTTTGGACCAGATTTGATGGGAAACTTTTAAATCTTGCTTATCTCAAAGTGAAAATAAAAATGAAAGTTCTTGTCCATGAAATGCTTTGCAGATGATGCAGCAATTGTTAGTCATTCAGAAGCAGGACTGCAAAGTCTCATGGATCACCTTTTTCGTGCTTGTTATGATTTTGGTCTCACTATTAGCCTAAACAAGACCGTAGTCATGGGTCAACAAGTTGACTGCCCTCCCCAAGTTAGAATAACCTTGGCTTGGAAGGTGAAATTAATTCTTGCATTGGAAAGGCAAGCAACACCATAGCTAAACATCAAAAGAGAATTTGGGAAAATAGAGCCTCTGTCAATAAAGATGTCCATCTACAGCACTTATGTACTTAACTCTCTACTGTATAGCAGTGAAACATGGCATGACAAAATGTCCAACTCCACTGTTCTGGAACAGGCCAAGATACCAGTATGTTTGTGCTCCTGAGACATAGATGCCTCCGTTGGTTAGGACATGTGAACCATATGAGCAATGGCTGAATCCCCAAGGGCATACTCTACAGTGAGCTGAACAATAGCAAACTTCAATTTGGACAGCCAAACTCTATTTTGTTGATATATGTAAGAACGACCTTCATGAGCTGCACATTGATGACCAGTGCTGGGAATCAATTGCTTTGGACCACTGTGAATGGAAAGCCACTGTGAAGAAGGGCCTACGGTGCTCTGAGATGTAGAGAGTCAATGATGAGCTGGAGAAGAGGTGTCAGAGGCAGGCAAGACAAAACAGTACTTGGTATGCTAGTGCAAGCTCAACCGAGTTTGTATGTGCAACTTGCTGGAAGATTTGCTTGACGCGCATCAGACTCCTCAGCCACTCAAGAAGCTGTGGTGGTACCTGGTAACCTACAAAGGGCACAATCTCCATGGTCTCCCGAGTCCGATGGTTACCAATAATAATGATACTGTTGTCCAATTACAGTCAAAACTAAAGGTACTAAGCACATTTAATTTGAGCTTGTAACAGTCTCATTAAACAATGCAATGGTTAAAAGGCTATGACATATTCACCAATGGGGCTTTTTAGAAGCAGATTCTAACCTTGAACTCTCTCTTCAGAAGGAGAGTCAGCATTACGCTGAGGGAAGAAGGCTGACACTTCCATGTCATAACCATGGTCTAGTATTGATCGTATTTAAAAGTTACTGTTGATCTGCCCTGGATTTCATCTGGACTGAATTTCTATGGAGCAGACTGATGTTTTTCATTCCTCTTCTCCACTGCTCTGTATTGCAGAGGTACCTAATGAGCCATCTCATTCTCTGCACAATGTGTACTAAGAAGTAAAAACAGATAATTAATCAGCTGGATTTCACCTTATGAATAAAAACGATGTCACAGAATACAAGATTAATAACAATTCATAACATTTATAACTGAATGTTTAATAAGATGCCTGCATCTACTTTCACACAAGTGAATTAAGAATGCCTCTGCTATGCAAAATAGAGGGGTGCGCATCCAAAGTTAGATGTAAATAATGTAGGAATCAGCATTTTAAGAATGATTCCAATATAAAACACTAGGCAACAGTCTGACCCAGCATTTAATTTGTCTGCTAAATCAGCCCTGTGCCAGTTTGAGATGGTCCGTGCAGTGTAGGAGATTGAAGAATCTCACGCATGGGGTGTCCTTTTTTTTTTTTCTTTTTTAAAGTTAAAAAAAAGGGGGAAGATACTGAATCACAGATTCTTCAGGCACAGAATCACAAAAGACCATGTGCATTGATCATATGGCTACATTTACTATTTCTGTCACAATCTGGTCTATTGTTGTTTAATAAATCAATTCATACAGTAAAAATAAAACTGGAGATGTAAATGGAGGACAGGCAAGTGATGTAGCTGCTCTCCGAAAATCAAGTAAAGATATATACTCAGCCTGTAGCTAGCAAAATAATCAGGGACTAGATGGGCCCTAATAACTAGGGCATAGAAAAACCTATACTACATCTTTCTTCAAGGAATTAAAGGGAAAAAAAATGAGGAAATCTAAATTACAGTCTGCTTCAGTAGACTCTCATTGATAGTATAGAGGACTGGATCTCCATTCGAGTCTCTTCAGTGAATGTTCCTTTTGCTTGGTTTCTATAAATATTTAAAATAATGCTTCACGATCACAAACATATTCTTGACTTATGCTTAAGGCTGTCTGTACAATGTGGGACAGGAAGAGACTTCATATATTGTTGTCCATCATATCAAGATAAATGGTAAAGCAGGGATAGGCAAACCCCTGCATGCATGCCAATTAGTGGCACGTAGAGACATTTTCCTTGGCATGCCAGGAGGTATACCAAGGAAAATGTTTTTAAAAAATTTAAAGTTGCTGCTCTGGGCTCTCTGGAGCAGCCCCAGCACTGCAGAAGGCACTGGGGTCAGGGTGAGGGGAGCACAGACAAGGAAGCAAGGAGCTGCCTGCATTCTGCTGACACCCCCTCCCCCCCAGCTGTGGTGGTGCACAGGGGAACCTGCAAATTCACTATTAATATAAGCAAACCTTAAGTGATTCCAAGAAAGTCAGTAAAATGGGTATTATAGCATTTACCTTCCTCTTAGGTTTATTGTAAATCTTAACATTTCTATTATGCTTTTAGCTCCTTGGATGAAGTGTCAAGTACTATTATTACTATTTTGCCTAATTCTCCCATATCTGATAATTGAATGCATAGCTATAATTCAGACAGGAGGCAGCTGTAAGAAACCATTTCAATTCTTGAATACTAATATACACATGGAAAGAAACGTGGTTTTCTTCTCCATTACCAGAGCTCTATTGTGCATTTTATGTGCTGCCTCTTCTAAATTCACTAAGACTCCAGTCTACTAAACATTTACACGTGCTTATATTTATCCCTAACAATCAGCCCCATGAAATACTCAAAGATCCAAAGTTATACAGGCGCTTCCATGTTTGAAAGTTGCGAGTTAAAAGTCAATATTGTTTCCAAAAACTTCATTTGAGTACAACATACAAAAGCAATGACAAAAACAGAAAAAATTGCCTTCAGATCACAACCTACTGTTTATTAAGAATGAAATACAAATCTAGACCATACATTTGGTGTAACATTTTCAAAAATACCTGAATTGCTTAGAAACCTAAACCTCATTTTCAAGAGTGATTAAGGGCACTGTTTATACCATCTGCCCTGTGTCTCCTAAAAGCATGTCTGCCTGCTTTCTTTGCAGATGGCAATGCCCCAAAATGATGCAGTGCAGCTGCTTAGAGCAGCCCTGAGCTCACACCCAGAACTTCTTTTAAACTCTGTCAAGGGCAGGTTTATGGAAATCCATTTAGGGCCACTCTACAGGCAGCTACATTGCTTCCTTTCCATGAACTGGTGCACACAAAACAAAACAGGAGAGAATGCTTAATGGCAGCCCTCATGGGCATGACATCGAGGTGACAAGGTGATGGACAAGTATTTGGGAGCCTCGGTCTCCTTGGAAGTCCCTGAGATTTATGTTCCTGCACCACTTTTGAAGATGGGACTGAGAAGCTTCCAAAAATGTTACCCTTAGAAATAAAATTTTGAAAATGACCAAAAAATATTTCCCAGATTTTAAAATTATTTAAACCCCTTAAAGATTTCCTGGCATTCTATTTTATGTAAATATTTGGTGGCCTGCCCTTTCAAGATTATGATTGTGGTGACTTATTTATTTTACGTTACTGCAAAGGACAGGAAGTAGAAAATTTTACTAAATTACAGTGAAAGTTACACATTACACTTAAACCATCCTAAGGGCACTTAAGAGCAGAGCACATTAACACTTGTTAACATGTGCTATATGTCCTCTGAATATCTCAACCTTCTCCTGAAGCAGCATAACTTTAACTCTGGGCCATGCTACATAGCTGACATTAGGGTAACTTCAGTTTGCTCCACAGATAAAATGAGCAATTTGCAGTCTGCCAGAATGCACCACTCCCACCCCACCCCCACTTCTCCCCAGTAGGGATAAAACAGGTGTCCTGACTCTTAGCCATGCCCCTGCTCATAAGCCCTCTATTAGCAAGCCAGAGCTGCACAAGCAAGAAATGGTATTAACCTTTAATGTGTGACTGCTTAAAGCACACTCTAATTTTAACACTGCTTAACATTCCACAGATTTAGTATGGTATAAGTGCTATATTATTATTATTGATGATGATGATGATGATGATGATGATGATGATGATAATAATAATAGAAGTAACAATACTTATTCTGAGTTTAGTGGAATTATGCCAAGATTAATTAGACCCACTATATTTCCTTTTGGGTTCTAGCAGAAATTTAGTCATCTCCTAATCCTTGTTCATCCCCCTGGATTGTCACTTATAAAGATGCTCCCTTAGAAAGAGGCAAACAAATGGTGGAAAGCAGAAAGACCTTAATTATAATGCCTCATACCGTCTTTCATGGACAATCAATGACAGTCTAATACTTACAGAACTAACCAGGTGACATTCTATGGCATGCATTACTGTAGGAGGTCAGACTGGCAATTGAAAGGGTCCTTTCACTTTAAGTTCTATGCCTCTATTTATCTGACAAACTGTGTCATTGTGTTGTCAGGGAAATGGATTCTTATCCCAATTTTTCATACTCTTCTGCCTCAGTGATCCAGATGTCAGGCCCTGATGGAGCAATATTAGTTCCAACTCTTGGGAATGGATGCTTCCTCTCCTGTTAGACCAGGGGTGGGCAAAATACATCCTGCAGGCCAGATCTGTCCTGCCAGGCCATTCTATATGGCCCACTGAGGCCCAAAAACATTTAGAAAATTAATATTTATCTGCTACTGGATGCCTGACAAAGATGATAGGAGCCAGGAGCTGTAGGACCCTGGGGAAGCTGGCAGGACCCAGGAGCAAGGCCAGTTCAGCCCTGTCCCCCCCAACCCACCCAGCCCAAACCAGAAGCCTCTGCCTATCGCAGCTATCACTGCTTCCCTGCCGGCTGCTCTGGCACCACGAGGTCCCCGGCTGCATCACGGGACTGTGCTGGTACCCTAGGGCCAGGAGTGGGAAGGGATGGGCGTGTGTGTGTCAATGCAATTAAGGGGGGAGAGACAGCAATGAGGGATGGAGAGAGTGTATTTGCATGCGTGCATGTGTGTGCATATGCATGTGCAAGCACGCAATGAAGGAGGGGGGGGGAGAGAGAGAGTGTGTGTGTGTTCATAGGGCAAGTCCCACATGCACACCCCACCATACACATGCACCCACACCCCACCTTCGCACTGCCACACATGCAGACCCCTACCCCTTCACACATCCCAGCCACCTATCCCCCACAAACCCCATACCCACCCACAACCCACATATCCACACACAAACCCACATGCTCTCTTACCCCACACCCATATGATCCACACCTATCCACCCCCTACAGACACACTCACACCCCACATACCCACACACCGACAGCCCCCCACAAACCTATACCCACCCCTATTCTCCCCACCCCCTCCCACAGTATATAAGCTATTCATTTTAAGATATTATGCAATCACCTCTATGTACACTACACCAACAGATGTGAATCAGGAAAAATATTTTTTGAAATCACATTAATGTATGCTGTAGATATTTGATTTTTAGAATATAATTTGGTATTTTTCTGGTTCCAAAATGGCAAAACCCCTTGCTGAAAGGAGTACTTCTGGGAGCAAGGAGAGGAACTTCTGGTGGCAAAGGTGAGAGGTTAGGTAGGGGGTGGGACTTCTGGTCCCAAGATGGTGACCAGGGAGTAGGGCACCTGTCAAGGGGTGAGGCTACCCATGTGGCCCTCAACAGCTTGCCAAAACTTGGTAAGCAGCCCTCCCCCCAAAGCAATTGCCTGCCTATGTGTTAGACCAACTCCCAAAGGAGCAGCAACTACACTTACTGATGAATAACCTCTCTTTGCAGCACACTTTGCAGGTGCACTTGTCACCTGAGAAACCCCACTCAGACTGTACGGGCTGTGACAGCCTGTGTTTCAAGTAGTGTTCATGTTCACAGCATAAGAAGGCAAAGGAATGGCAGACTGACACCAGTGTTACCATGCTGATGGCTGAGGCAAAATATGAGCTGTATACTTCCCAGAGACCTGGGCAAACAGCCATGGGCATAGTGACTTCATAGACATTAGGGCTGGAAGGGACCTTGGAAGATCATCGAGTCCAGCCCCCTGCCCAAGGGGCAGGAAGTCAGCTGGGTTCATAGGATCCCAGCAAGATAAGCATCCAAATTTCTCTTGAAGGCGTTCAATGCGGGTGCTTGAACAACCTCCGATGGCAGTCTATTCCAGATCTTGGGGGCTTGGATAGTAAAGAAATTCTTCCTTATGTCCAGCCTGAAACGGTCTTGCTGGAGTTTATAACCGTTTGACTTTGTCATCCCTTGGGGCGCTCTGGTGAACAATTGTTCCCCCAGATCATTGTGAACACCCCTATATAAACTTATAGGTGGCCACCAGATCGCCCCTGAGCCTGCGCTTTTCCAGGCTAAAGAGCCCCATAGCTCTCAGCCTGTCGTCATAAGGTCTGTTTTCCTGACCTCTGATCATGTGCGTGGCTCTCCTCTGGACTCTGTCAAGCTTCTCCACATCCTTTGTGGAGCCCAAAACTGGACGCAATACTCCAGCTACGGCCTTACCAAGGCCAAGTACAATGGGAGAATGACATCCCAGGATTTACTTGAGAAGCATCTATGGACGCAAGCCATCATTTTGCTCACTTTACTAGCTGCAGCATCACATTGAAGGCTCATGTTCATCTTGTGGTCAATCATGACCCCCAAGTCCTTTGCATCCGTAGTGCTAGTCAGCATAGCACTGCCGAGCCTCTAAGGACACTACAGGTTTTTCCTCCCAAGGTGGAGAACCTTGCATTTTTCGGTGTTAAACACCATCAGGGTCTTATCTGCCCATTTCCTGAGCCTGTCAAGATCAGCCTGGATCGCCCTCCTGTCCTCAGGTGTGGATGCTTTACCCCTGAGTTTAGTATCGTCGGCGAACTTGGCCAATCCACTTCTGACTCCAATGTCCATATCATTAATGAAGATGTTGAACAATACAGGTCCAAGGACAGAGCCTTGGGGGACCCCACTGGTCACAGGGCACCATGATGATTGATTTCCATCAACCAACACCCTCTGGGTCTGACCACGGAGCCAATTCCCCAGCCAGAGGATTGTGGTGGACCCGAGGCCGCAGTTGTCCAGTTTTGCCAAGAGGTGATCATGGGATACCAGATAAAAGGCTTTTTTGAATTCAAGATATATGACATCAATCTCCTCTCCCTTGTCCAGGTGATAGTGCATTTCACAAGTGTTTTTTCCTAGTGAATTCCACTCAAAATATGTAGGCAACCATGAACTCCATACCTTCATATATGCTGCTGTTGTGTGAAATACAAAGGTTGGGCCAGCAAAAATAAAGCAGATTGTATTATGCTTCAACCAAATAAGAGGACAGACAATGAATTAATGAATCCTAAGAACATCCACATCTCAATCCCTGCTATTGCAGTTTTAATCAAGCAGACTAGAAACAGACATCATATTTCACCCAGGACTAGTTGTGCTTGTGTTTCTCCTGAAACAAAGAAGTTGCAGGATTATAGATTCATAGATGTAGGGTCAGAAGGGACCTAAGTAGATCTTCAAGTCCGACCCCCTGCCCTGGGCAGGAGATAATACTAGGCTCATATGACCCTAGCTAGGTAACTGTCAAGCCTCCTCTTAAAGACCCCCAAGGTAGGAGCCAGAACCACTTCCCTTGGAAGTTGGTTCCAGATCCTAGCCGCCCTGACTGTGAAGTAGTGCCTTCTAATGTCCAGCCTGAATCTACTCTCAAACAGCTTATGGCTGTTATTCCTTGTTACTCCGGGAGGTGCTCGGGGGAACAGGGTCTCTCCCATTCCCCGCTGGTCCCCCCTGATAAGTTTATAGATGGCCACCAGGTCCCCTCTCAGCCTTCTCTTGTGAAGGCTGAACAGGTTCAGGTCCCGTAGCCTCTCCTTGTAGGGTCTGACTTGCTGTCCCCAGATCATGTGAGTGGCCCTCCTCTGGACCCTCTCAATGCTGGCAACATCCCTCCTAAAGTGTGGTGCCCAGAACTGGACACAGTACTCCAACTGCGGCCTGACCAGTGTTGCATAGTGTTGCAGGATAGAGGGGGAGGATCACCTCCTTGGCCCTGCTTGTGATGCATCTGTAGATGCACAACAAGGTGCAGTTAGCCTTACTGACCATGTCCTCACATTGGCAGCCCATGTTCATTTTAGAATCAATAATTACTCCAAGATCTCTTTCTGCCACTGTGCTTTCGAGAAGGGAGTTCCTCAGCCTATAGGTATGCTGCTGGTTCTTACTGCCCAAGTGCAGTACCCTGCACTTATCAGTATTGAATCCCATCCTATTCTCATTCGCACACCCCTGTAACCTGTCTAGGTCCAGCTGTATCCTGTCCCTCCCTTCTAGCATAGCCACCTCGCCCCAAATCTTGGTGATGTCAGCAAATTTGAACAAGGTGCTTTTCACCCCCTCATCCAAGTCGCAATAAAAGAGATTGAACAGTGCGGGCCCGAGGACCGAGCCCTAGAGGACCCCACTCCCTCTGGGTGCAGCCACCACTCTCTGGGTGCAGCCCCTCAGCCAATTTGCGACCCATCTGACTGTGTAGGCATCAATGCCACAGTCGCCTAGCTTTTTAATGAGAATGGGGTGGGAGACAGTGTCAAAGGCCTTCCTGAAGTCCAGAAAGACTACATCCACCGTGACACCTGCATCCAATGATTTTGTGACCTGATCGTAGAAGGCAATCAGGTTGGTCTGACAGGACCTGCCCCTAATGAACCCATGCTGGTTGACCCTGAGTCTCATCCCTGCTGCTAGTCCTTCCCAGTTAGGCTTGGAAGCGGTGAGAGACGCGCAGGTGAAAGCCCGCTGTGCCCCCACTCCCCCGAAGCCCCCCAGAAACCCTCCAGCAGCCGCAGAGCCCCCCACCGCC
>NW_005842215.1:667493-685564 GCF_000455745.1 Alligator sinensis
GTTCAATGCTGATAAATGCAAGGTTCTCCACCTTGGGAAGAAAAACCCTCAGCATCCTTATAGGCTCAGCAGTGCTATGTTGGCTAGCACTATGGAAGAAAGAGACTTGGGGGTCATCATTGACCACAAGATGAACATGAGCCTGCAATGCGATGCGGCGGCTAGTAAAGCGACCAAAACGCTGGCTTGCATCCATAGATGCTTCTCAAGCAAATCCCGGGACGTCATTCTCCCCCTGTACTCGGCCTTAGTGAGGCCACAGCTGGAGTACTTTCCAGTTTTGGGCTCCACAATTCAAAAAGGATGTGGAGAAGCTTGAGAGAGTCCAGAGAAGAGCCACGTGCATGATCAGAGGTCAGGGAAGCAGACCCTACGATGACAGGCTGAGAGCCCTGGGGCTCTTTAGCCTGGAAAAGCGCAGGCTCAGGGGTGATCTGATGGCCACCTACAAGTTTATCAGGGGTGACCACCAGTATCTGGGGGAACGTTTGTTCACCAGAGCGCCCCAAGGGATGACGAGGTCGAATGGTCACAAACTACTTCAAGATCGTTTCAGGCTGGACATAAGGAAGAACTTCTTTACTGTCCGAGCCCCCAAGGTCTGGAACAGCCTGCCACCGGAGGTGGTTCAAGCGCCTTCATTGAACACCTTCAAGATGAAACTGGATGCTTATCTTGCTGGGATCCTATGACCCCAGCTGACTTCCTGCCCTTTGGGCAGGGGGCTGGACTCGATGATCTTCCGAGGTCCCTTTCAGCCCTAATGTCTATGAAATCTATGAATCTATGAAATGTGCTCCTGGATAATTTTCTCAAAGAGCTTCCCTAGGAATGAAGTAAGACTAATGAGCCTATAGCTGCCTGGGTCCTTCGTCAGCCCTTTTTTGAAAATGGGGACCACACTGGCCTTCCTCCAGTCGTCTGGCACTTGGCCAGAGCACGCGAGTGCTCGTAAAGCCGTGCCAGGGGCCCCTCAATAACCTCTGCCAATTCCCTCAGCACCCTAGGGTGGAGAGCATCTGGACCTGCTGATTTGAATACATCCAACCCCTCCAGAAGTTCCCTAACTCAGTCCTCCCTGACCCTAGGCCTAGTGGAGTCTCTCCTGAGTCCATCCTGAATCTTGCGGGGGAGTTTCAGTCCCTGCACAAAAAGATGGAGGCAAAGAAATTGTTAAAAAGGTCTGCTTTTTCCTCTGGTGCAACGACTAGATTGCAAAACATATCCTGCATTACCCGGTGCCTTCTTCATACTCCCTATGTATTTAAAAAAGGACTTTTTGTTGTCCTTGATCCTAGCCCTAGTTCTGTATCTGCCTTAGCTTTCCTAACAGCCCCCCTATAGACCCGAGCAATGGAGGTATACTCCTCTTTGGTGATAGCCCCTCCCTTCCACTGGGTGTACGCCTCCTTTTTGGCTTTCAGGCATTCCTAAATGCATTCCTGAATGCCTCTGGTGAGTCAGGGGGGCTTTTGAGCACTCTTGCCCCCCTTGATTCTTGTTGGGACTGTCACCCCTTGGGCTCAGACTAGCATGTACATACATTGCCTTTTCAACTGGGGTATGAGTGGCTGAATGCACTGCTACTTTTCTGCCATTGATCCAATGATGCAATCCCAGGACAATCATTCAGATGCATTTTGTTCAGATAAACACATGCAATGACTGCTTGTAGTTGCACAGACCTAGGTTTGTCCTGAACATTTTGAGTAACTACTAATATTATTTTCTATCTGATATTTATCTAAGTGAATATCTAAACAGTGATATCAGGAATGTAATACTCCACTAAAACAATACCTGTACTAGTGGAACAGACTCCCTGGCATTTCATCCAACACATCTTCATGCCTTGATGTTCTTTGACTATGAAGAAATCAGAACACACTCCCTCATTTGGCTTTATTTTTACTTTACTTCAGCTTTGGTAGCCAGAAATTCATGTCTGCAAACTCCATACAGTCATCAAACAAGAACAATGGGTGAATAGAGTCACATTAGCAATATATTATGTTTTACCTTTTACCTTGTGGTACAACACCATTATAAATTTCTTGTGTTAGAAATAACACTGTAGACAAGTGAGGAAGCTTTGCTCCGTGTTTTTTAACTTGCTATATTTGTATTTAATATTTGAGTATTTAAAATTAACTTCAGATAGATATACTTATAAGATTCATAACGTATATACTAAAAAAATATTTCAAAAAAGTAACTTTAACAAAATCTGACTGTATTTTTGAGAGCCTGGACCCATGACATTACACTGGTGCACCTTGCATTGATTTTGTTCACCAGAGTAAATTAAATTAGGAATCAAGAGCAGACGGACACAGCACTCTCTCAAGGTAACCAATGCAATAGTTGGCTCTTACAGCACTTCTCCATGTACCCATTTGCCTTGAGGTACTCCAGAGTACTAGTGTAACATCCACTGGTGTAGTCTTTTACAATTGTTCTCAAGGCGATTCTATTCTGAATTTGTGGCAATTACACCCATGTATGTAGTGTTTCTCCTCCTCCAGCCTTTACACCACTCCTAGAGTGGTGTAAAGGCTGATTACATTAGTGTTAACATTTTACACCACTCCTAGAGTGGTGTAAAGGCTGATTACATTAGTGTTAACATTTTGTGCACACAGGCCCCTGATAGGACTATCATTACTGAAGTATTAACAATGTGCTCAGTGCTTTGCAAGCGTGACATTGGCCCCAGTTCTGCAAATATTTACATGTGCATTTTTAAATCTAAGTATCTGTGCAAGTGTTTGCAGGATCAGAGTTATGGTCCCAAGTACAAGGGGCATGTCTACACTATCTCTGAACCATGTGAAGTAGTTCTTTTGTCAGACACAGCTCATTTGCTCCACATGTGCAGTTACTCCATTTTAGGGTGGTGCTGGGCATATGCCAAAAAACATGCACAAGGCATCAAGCATACTGACTCACCCCAGCACTCCTCTACGGCATCTATATTGAATCCTTTTCAGATTTAACATGCATGGAATAGGCATGCTGTGCATCACTGAGGTGCATCCTAGCACAGTCCAGACATACTCAGAGTTTGTGCTCAAAGAACAAGCCCCAGTTCTTCAGTTCATGCTTTCCACACAAACTGCCTGTTGCAGGACTAAAACATATACACCAAACATAGGCAACTGGTAGGGGGTGCATGTGCCCCCCACGATGGCTGACACTGATGCTGTTGGTAGGGCTGGTGCCCCCCCGACAGGGCCACCACCATCAGCGGCTCCTGCAGGTGGCCCCCCCAGATTCAGGAGGCACCAGTCATTCATGACACCAATGTCAGAAAAGAATGAGTGGAAAGATTTTGACAATTAAAGCATTTTATTTACTATTATACACACACACACACACACACAATATAAAGTTCTTGACATTACAGTGCTGTACGGGTAGTGTTATAGGCTTCATAGTTAAGTGGATTTTCAGAAATGATTAACTGGGTGCGAGACTGGTACACAAGAAAAAAGGAGGCTGTTTCAGGTGTAAAAGTGGGCATGAAAAATGGCTTAAGTATCCTCATTTTGCATTACTGATAAGAGCTTTGTCATTGGTTTCAATAAGCAGCAGTTCAGTCCCAAATATAGGAGAGAAGACCAAAAATAATAATAAAATCTAGGAAAGCATCTAGATGGCATCACTGGGAGAATGAAAACATTGGTTTTCAGCAGACTAGTCCCCTCATATGGACTAGTCAGTAGTTAATTTGTCCTTACAGGATAAAATTAGTTACTTCCAATACAATTCTGAACATTGTGAACAAGCATTATCTAGAGCTACACTGATAGCTCAGCTGGGCAGCAATGCAAATATAAATACCACATCAAATCTAACCATAATACCAGTTACCACTGACACGGAAGCATGGGCAAACAGGCTCCTGATCATTTGGAGGGAGTTTACAGAGGTTTGTCTTTGTAACACCCTTCCGGTGAATCTTTCTCCAATAATTTCGTGACTGAGTCATGAAATACACCCCTGAACAAATACACTGGCATATTTCAGAGAGAGTTTGATTAAAAAAAAAATTACTGATTCACACTGAATTAAGGCAACCAACTTGAAGGTCACAAGGTCCAAAACACAACCCACAGACCAAAGTATTGGAAGTAGTCAGCAACACTTAGGGCTCCAGCTAGTGTAGCCACCATAGTGTCTAATCAGCTCCACTGCGTGGCAGTTTCATTATTCAAGACAATATGTTGCATGAACAAAGCCACACTGCTTCTGCCAAGGGTGGTACACCATGGACACTAGAAGTAGTACAGACTGTGGTAATACAGGTGGGCTAATTAACTCCCCTCTCAGATGATGTTGTAGGATGCTGCCTGGTGCCAGGAGAATGTTTGGACAGTTGCAATAGTCTGGCAGATTTTATATAAATTTTCCAAAGTTGGGATGAAAGGTCCATTTCTGGAACTTTTTTTTTTTTTTAAATTAGGGGCACCAGGAATTCAGAACTGTCCTGGAAAATTTAGGACAGTTATTTACTTTATACTGAATACAGTTTTGAGTGACACCAGAAAATAAAGTTTCAGTCTGTTTCTACATACTCGATTCTGAACCAAAAATGGACAGTGTGCTTCCATTCAAACTACATGCTTCAGCAAACCTCTATCAGAGTGGAGGAGCCCTCTCTCTTGGGAGACTGCACAAAGCTTTGGTAACCAGAAATTCCTGCCAGAGAATTTTTTTACAGTCACCTAAGAAGAACAATAGGTGAATCAAGAGTCATACTGGCAATATATTTTCTTTTACCTTCTGGCTTAACACCATTAAAAGTTTAAGTTTTTATTAGCAGATAATAGATTATAAAAAGGAAAACATAGCTCCACAGAGAATTAGCATATAATTTTTCCAGCAGGACAAGTCCTTGAGGCATGCAAGGACAAATCTATGATATTGTTAATAATCTCGCTGTATTTTCCAGTTGTAGCAAACCAACTCTATAAATATAACTGGGCTAAAATGTATATTCACTTTAGAAGAAGAACTAAAATGATTAATTCCTGGAAGAAAAAAAGTATATGGTTTCTGGCTGGAAAATAGTGGAAGTTTATACATTTCAGATAAGAAAACCCATATACGGCAAATAATGCCAAAGGACTAGGAAGGGGAACAAGTCCAGATATAATGAGCTTTGGGGCTAACTTCTGAGTTAAAGAAAATTCATGATTAGTTCATACTATGAATATAAGGCAATATATTGTAATGGTTGAAACAAGCAAAAGAAATAGCTACTGCTTTTCTCTGCTAGCTGTACTACTGAACCATTATCTGAGCAAATCTAATCTCAATTAATCCATCTGCATAAAGCTGTCTGCACTAATCCACAAAAAATGTCTGTGAATCTTAATCAATTCATTTTCTTGAAGCAGTGTGACACACCTGGCAACAAAGACATCATATAAATACAAAGTACTACTCATTCTTACCAAAAGGCTGAATTTCAGGCAGTTAAAAAAGAACAACAAAATAGAAAGCTAATACATTTTTGTTACCAGTAATCCTAACAGGAAGCAAATACAAATAATGTGGAACACAAATGTAGGAAGGACAGACATGCAAGGAGAGTTGATTTTTCTCAAATACTGAATACATGATATTGAGCAACATAAACAAAGGATTTAACCCCTGATGAGATAGTTTTGTTAGTTAAACAGATAATACCCATACAGACGGTACTTTTTCTTTAGGAACTCCTGGCCTGCTCCCCCACATCAACAGAGTTTTCCAGCACTTAACTGGAGGCACAAGGGGGGAGCCATTTACTCAAGGTCACCCAGCAAACAAATCTCTTTGGAAAGATTAGAACCCAGAATCCTCTGGGATTTTTTGCCCCCAAGCCCTTTAATGTAGGTCACATGGCCTCCTTTTGGTCCATCTTAGGTTGGATCTCAGCCAGGCACACTTATCGTATGCAATTTCTGGCAGGACAAGTATGTAATTCATGAGGGGAAAGCCTCATTTTGAATCCCAAGTGAACAAAATAAAATTATTCCTGGCAAGATTTACAGGGTGGATTTTCATAGATGGCGAATCCATGCTTCAGTTTGCAGAGTTAAGGGCTTAAAAAACTAGCTAAGCAAAAGTAAAGTAAAGGGGAGTAGGGGACCCTACAAAGATTTCATAGTGGGGGCTGGAACGCAGAGTAGATGCATCTTGAAAGGGTCAAACATATAATTCTTGGCGGGAACATGATAATCCTTGAGTTACTAGGTAGGAAAAAACTAAGATTGCTTAATAGACAAACCCATATTGTTCATGGCAGGACTAAAATACCAAGTTTAATTTTTGCCAGCACATATGTAATCCAGTTCAAGGCACAACTAGTATTGGCTGAAAATACCTTGAAATTCCTATGAAAACTCAATTGTGATAACACAAAACAATAGGATAGCTGGCAAACCCTCCCTTCCACCCAAACATGGCAAAGAGTTTGATTGACAAAGTGAACCCTGCAGCTTCACTTCAAGATTTGAATTGGTAGGACTTAAATTCCAAGTGGAAACTCTCAGACAGCTCCTACCCTATAGTCATCGGTTCTCATCCAGACTGGACCAGCATTCACATTGGGATCATAGAAAATTAGGGTTAGAGGGGACCTCAGGAGGTCATCTAATCCAACTACCTGCTCAAAGTAGGACCATCCCCAACCAGATCATCCCAGCCAGGGCTTTGTGTAGCTGAGTTTTAAAAATGTCCAAGGATGGAGATTCCTATACTTCTCTGGGTAGTCCATTCCAGTGCTTTACTACCCTTCTAATGAAAAAGTTTTCCCCACTATCTAACCTAAACTTCTCTTGCTGCAACGTGAGACCATTGCTCCTTGTTTTGTCATCTGCCACCACTGAGAACAGTCTAGCTCCATCCTCTTCAGAAACACCCTAAAGGCTGAACCACCTTAAATTCCCTCTCAGTCTACTCTTCTGCAAATTAAATAAGTCCAGTTCCCTCAGCCTCTCTTCAAAAGTCATGTGCCCCAGCCCCCTCACCATTTTCATTGACCTCTGCTGGATTCTCTCCAATTTGTCCATAACCTTTCCGTAGTGGAAGGACAGGGTGGGGGTGGGGGGAAGGGCATCCTTTCTGTACTGGAGTGGACACAGTACTCCAAGATGTAGCCTCACCAGGGCTGAATAGAGGGGAAAAAAACTTGTCTGGGCCTGCTGGCAACACTCCAACTAATGCAGCCCAGTATGCTGTTAGCCTTTTTCACAACAAGGACAGACTGTTGGCTCATATTCAGATTATTGTCCACTGTAACCCCCAGGGGCTGAAAAGCTGCTGCTTAGCCAGTTGGTCCCCAACCTGTACTGATGTTTGGGATTGCTCTGTCCTAAGTGCACTTCTCCTTATTGAACCTCATGAGATTTCTTGTAGTCCAATTCTCCAGTTTGTCAAGGTCTCTCTGAATCCTAGCCCTATCCTTCAGTGTATCTACTACTTCCCCAGCTTGGTGTCATGTACGAACTTACTGAGGGTGAAGCCCATCCCATCTTCCAGGCTGTTGATGCAGATATTGAAAAAAACAGCCCCAGGATTGACCCCTGGGGCACTCCACTTGATACTAGCTGCCAATTAGATATGCAGCCATTGATTACTACTCTTTGATCATAACAATCTAGGAAGTTTTCTATCCACCTTACAGTCCATTCATACAACCTGTACTTCCTTAGCTTGTACACAAGAATGTTGTGGGAGACTATCAAAAGCCTTGCTAAAGTCAACGTATACTGCATCCACTGTTCCTCCTGCATCCAGAGCCAGCCATATCAAAGAAAGCAATCAGATTGGCCAGGCATGATTTTGCCTTACATGTTTTCATTTGAATGGAGCAGGAGAGGTCAATGGTAGTGAGGAAGGTTTGCCAGATTTTCTCTATATGGACAGTTTTAGCTCTCATTCACCGATCTTTCATGAGTATTGGATGAGGTGAAATACAACCTGAGGCTAGTTTTGTGCCCAGAGTTTCTTCTGGTGTGCAGTTGACTGACTGGCAGGGTATACAATTATAAAATGTTTTTGGTTTCATGGAACTACATACCTAATACCTGGCAAATCAAACACAGGAGGTTAAATTCTAGGCAAGCAAACACTTTTTTGCAAACCAATTTTTGTTTCTCAGTTTGTATATGTTCGGGGGGGGGTGTTTGGGGGGGGTTAGAAATATTTATATTATTGTATAATACAAAGAGCATACTCAAGTGAAAAATGACACTTGGAACCAGATAAGAAATTATCATTAATACCATCTAACCTGGTCTCAGAACAGCATATTGCCACCTATGGGAGGAAGATCAGAGTTTAATACCCAAACTTTTCTCTCGCTTACTGGTTGAAGCTGATACTACAGGAACAGCATGTATAGCACTTCATTCTCAAACGTACTCTCTCCCCACTCCCGCCTGCCCCTGTCATGTGTTCATTGTGGGTGGAGAGGCTGAATAATTCCAGGAAGTCCCTGTGATGCAGGGACAGAAAATTTCCATTATCAGCCCAATTTGGGGCCTGGTCTGATGCACACACACCAAAAAAAAAAATCTCACACTTTCTCATATTAAAAACATAGGTCAGATCTGGGATTAAATATAGCATTATTCTGCCAATGGTGAAGTAAATTGCATAAATAAGCTCATATAATACCCAAATGAATAGCTCATATCACATTTTTGTTCCGTGTAATGAATTGTAAGCTTCTTGGTAAATTGGCTTATTGACTATGTTAGATCCCAGGCAGGGGAGAAGAGGAGGAGGAATTGCACTTTATGTAAAAGAGCTGTATGATTACTCAGAGCACCAGCATAAAGCTGGACATAGGCCTGTCAAGAGTCTCTGGATTAAGGTTTGAGGGGAGAGCAACAAGGTGATGTTGTGGTAGGTGTGTGCTATAGACCACCAGACCAGGAGGAAGTGGTGGATGAGGCTTTCTTCAAACAGCTAACAGAAGTTTCCTGATCACAAGCCCTGATTCTCATAGAGAACTTCAATCACCCTGACATTTGCTGGGAAGGCAGTGCACAGGTAATCCAGGCAGGTTTTGGAGAGTATTGGGGACAACTTCCTGGTGCAAGTGCTGGAGCGGCCAACTAGGGGCTGTGCTCTTCTTGACCTGCTGTTCACAAATAGGGAAGAATTGGTGAGGAATATAGTAGTGAATGATGGAGCAAGGACCCTAGACTTCAAAAAAGCAGACTTTGGCATCCTGGGGGATCCTGCCCATGAGTTCCCTGAATTAGTCAATTTGAGGGGGAGAGTAGTCCAGAAGAGTTGGCTGTACTTTAAAGAAGCCTTATTGAGAGTGCAGGAACAAACCATCCCAACACACAGGAAACCTAGCAAGTATGGCAGAAGACTAGCTTGGCTTAGCAGGGAAATATTTAGTAAAATAAATCACAAAAAGGAAGCTTATAAGTGGAAAGTTGGACAAATAACTAGGGAAGAATATAAGAGCATTGCTCAGCCATGCAGGGATGAAGTTAGAAGGTCAAAGCACAACTGTAGTTGCAGCTAGCAAGGGATGTGAAGGGTAACAAGAAGGGTTTCTACAAGTATGTTGGTAGCAAGCGGAGGATCAGGGGAAGTGTGGGTCCCTTACTGAATGGGGGAGGCAACCTTGTGACAGCGGCTGCAGAAAAGGCTGAAGTGCTCAATGCCTTTTTTGCTTTCTTCTTAACAGACTACTGCACTGGGCAGTACAGTTTGGGGAGGAGGTGAGTAGCCCTCAGTGGCAAAAGAACAGGTTACGGACTACTTAGAAAAGCTGCATGTGTACAAGTCCATGGGGCTGGATGGGATGTACTCCAGGGTGCTGGCAGAGCTATTGGCCATCATCTCTGAAAACTCATGGTGATCAGGAGAGGTCCTGGATGATTGGAAAAGGGCAAACATAGTGCCCATATTTAAGAAAGGGGAAAAGGAGGATCCAGGGAATTACAGACCAATCAGTCTCACCTCAGTTCCTGGTAAAATCATGGAGCAGATCCTCATGGAATCCATTTCTAAGCACTTGCAGGAGAAAAAGGTGCTTAGGAACAGTCAGCATGGATTAAACCAGGGGTAAGTCATGCCTGACCAACTTGATTGCCTTCTATGATGAGATGACTAGCTCTGTGGATGTGGGGAAACTGGTAGATATGGTGTACCTTGATTTTAGCAAGGCTTTTGATATGGTCTCCCACAGCTTTCTCGCAGGCAAGCTAAGGAAGTATGGGCTGGATGAATGCACTATAAGGTGGATAGATGATTGGCTGGGGTACTGGACTCGGAGAGTAGTAATCAATGACTTGATTTCTAGTTGGCAGGCAGCATCAAGCAGAGTACTCCAGGGGTCAGTCCTGGGGCTGTTTTTGTTTAATGTCTTCATCAATGACCTGGAAGATGGCATAGAGTGCACCCTCAGCAAGTTTGCAGATGAGAGCGAGGTGGGGGTGGGGATCGGGGGCGGGGGGGGAGGGAAGGGATTGATATATAGGCTGGGGGGGCGGGCTGCCAATCAGAGTGTCCCATGCACTGGTACAGGCTCGGGGCTGATTGGCTGGGCAGCAGCTCTGCGGAAAAGCACCTGAGGGTTACCATGAACAATAAGCTGAACATGAGCCAGCAGTGTGCCCTTGTTGCCAAGAAGGCTAATGACATACTGGGCTGCATTAGTAGGTGTGGTACCAGTAGGTCAAGGGAAGTGATTATTCCCCCTATTCAACACTGGTGAGGCCACGTCTGGAGTATTGTGCTCAGTTTTCCACCCCCCAGAAAGGATGTGGACAAAATTGGAGAGTGTTCAGTGGAGGACAACAGTAATGATAAAGGGGCTGGAGGACATGATTTATGAGGAAAGACTGGGGGAACTGGGCTTAGTTAGTCTAAAGAAGAGACAGAGAGGGGACTTAATAGCAGCCTTCAACTACCTGAAGAGAGTTGAAAAGAGGATGGAGCTAGACCAGGGTAGGCAACCCCCAGCACAGGTGCCAGAGTTTGGCACTTGAAGGCATTTTGCTTGGCACATGCACCTTGGGGCAGATGGCAGGAAAGGATCCAAGGCTGCACTGCCACAACAAGGATCAGACCCCCTGTGGCTGCCCCACCATCTGTCCCTTGCACGCCAGTATCTCACAAATTGAGGTCACAGGTGTTTTTGGCACTCTGCCCAAAAACATTGCTGACCCCTGAGCTAGACTGTTCTTTGTAGTGGCAGATAGAACAAGGAGCAACAGGTCTCAAGCTGCAGCAAGAGAAGTTTAGGTTAGGGATTAGGAAGAATTATCTCACTAGGAGGGTAGTAAACACTAGAACAGGCTACCTAGAGAGGTGGTGGAATCTCCATCCTTGGAGGTTTTCAAAACCCGGCTAGACAAAGCTTTGGCTGGGATGATCTAGCTGGGGATGGTCCTCCTTTGAGCAGGGGGTTGGACTAGATGACCTCCTGAGGTCCCTTCCAACCCTAGCTTTCTATGATTCTGTGTCCACTACAGTTCCACTATTGCTGTAAAATGACTAAACCCCCAAATGCACAACACCACATCTAGAATGAGACAGAGACAGAACATTAATTTATTTGATTCCAGTTGAAATCTAGTGTCTAGAACCAAGATTTGATTTTTGTTGAACTACTAATGCTCTTAACATTTTCTTTAGTAGTAACACCAACTTGCATTGATGGTCTTGTTATTGAGTGATGAAAGAATTGTGAAGCCTGAAAGTTTGCTTTTTTTTAAAAAAAAATGAGTCACTAGTCCTTTCCCTTTGTGAGGACCAAATTAAAAGTAGAAACTGACTACCGTGAAACTTCATCAACGTGGGAAAAAAAATCCAGCTGAAGGCTCAGTGAGGGGTTCTTCTTTCAGGCAATTCCCAGAAGTGTCTATAGGAATGTGAAGCAAAAGGTCTCCTCCCAGCTCCAGCGTATTTTAAAGGCTCAGATGGGACAATAATGAAGAAAGCAATAGGCATCCCCTGAAAGGTACCTAAATAAGGTGGTGCTGCATAGGACTGATCATATTCCCATTCAAGCAGTGGCAAAACTTTCAGTGACTTCACTTTTTAATGAAGGATTAGGCCCCATGTATATGCACAGCTAATTTCATTTCAGAATTAATTGTCTTCCTGCTCTACATTACACCTATGGTTGGTTCTGCTGCCATTTGGAAAGAAAATGCATAGTGGCTTGGTGCTGAGCAACTTACTATGACCCACACCTCCAAGAGAACAGGACTTATCCTATAAGCATATACTGGATTATCATGGCAGCTGAAAAAAAATATTACAAGATGTTTTCCATGGGTTAAAGTGGTCTATTGTTCAAGACACTGAATGTAGGGCTGTTTTAAGGATTTTGCTATTTTCTCGCATCTGAGGTTTTTGCAGAACACCCTTACCACACTGCATTAGGATTATACTCCTTATAAAATTCACACCCAAATGTACTTTCAGTGCCTATGTATCCCATGGCAGTGTTGAAGTGTAAAGCTATTTGAAATGGTGTACCTTGAAGAACAGCATGTGCTTATTGCAGTAACTCCTTCTCTGTTAACTGTAACAAGTTTCCAAGCTCCGTTTGCCAGGTACAGTGAACAAGAGGAAGCAGTTCCTATACCCTCAGTGGGTTAACAGTAGGGGTGTGTGAAATGGGCCTATTCAATTCAGATTCAACCCGAATCTGGGACAGAAATTAGGTTAGTTGATTCAAACTGCTGTCCCTGATTCGATTTGGCTGAATCCGAATCTGAAGATTCGGTGCTGATTCGGAGAATCAGCCATTCGGACATAGACAGATGTTTTTTCTACATACCTCGAGGTACCAGGCTTGTGCTTGCAGGCTTATAAATGCTGCAATGCTGGGGCAGATGAAGTGTTCCACGGGAGCACGGGGGCCCCGCCAGCTCGGTGGCAAACCCGGAAGTGGACTGGAAGTACTTCCGGGTCTGCCAGGGAGTGTGCTGGGGGCCCTCCCTGCATCCCCCAGCTCAGCAATTGGCTACAGGTGGTCCCTGGGTGCCCCCCAGACCCAGGAGTCACCAGTCACCAAGCTTGGTGGGGCACAGGGGGCTCCCCTGCACTCTCCCTGGCAGACCTGGAAGTGGACTGGAAGTGCTTCTGGTCCACTTCTGAGTCTGCTGCCGAGCATGCTAGGGAGCCCCCCTGTGCTTCTGTGGGACACTCCATGCACCCCAGCATCGCAACTTCACGAGCTGCTTGCTACCTAGAGGTATGTAGAAAAAACATTTAAAGCTGCACCTGTGTCCAAATCCCCGAATCTTTCTGAATCTCTCCTAATCGATTTGGAGGGTTCCAATTCAGTTCAGAGAGATTAAAGGGTCCTCTGATTTGATTCAGATTTGGAGATTCAGCCACCGAATTGGGCCGAATCTTCACCGAATCAAATCAGGGACTGAAGCTTTGAACAGCCCTAGCTTACAACCAAAGGGATGATCGAAAGTTAGTGTAAATCATTATCACTCCCTTCCAGTCCAGGCCTTGGAGAGATTTGCTGATGGAAAGTATGTATGCATCAGTAACAGAGTGGTACTTCTTAATACAGTAGGAGCTCTACTTAAAACAGACTTGCTGTACAAGAAAGGGTGGTGTGTCAGTTAAATCATTAACCTGCAGGCATATTTAAATACCTTGCAGCAGGAGAACTTTTTGCACTCTATTAATATTTTTGTATATTTAATACTTACTTCTCAGCAAGTAGAGCTTTCCATCTGTACACCTGCTGCAGTTTACAAAAGTAGCTAAAGCATCTTCAGCCCCATTTTATACAGATAGGAAACGCATCACAGTTTAGGAGGCCTGCCAAAGTTCTTATATGTACTCAAGAGCCAGGAACAGAAGTAGGGCTTCTGACTCACAGTCCAATGTCTATCCATCCAGCCACAATTCGCTATGGAGAGACCAAAGAGTCATTGGTGTATGCGTTATGTGTTGATGAAGTCGAGTTAATTCAGACAAGGGCCTTGTATCTGAATGTATAATCATATGCATGATTTTCTTCATGCAAGTGGACCATAGCCTTTAATAGGACTGTTCAGAGACAAAGTTGCACACAAGTTTTTGCAGGTTCAGTTATCAGAAATGTGACAAATTTGATAGCAATTTTAGTTCTGTGAAACTCTGCCACATTAAAATAGTGTGGGGATTTGTTAAATACTCAGTTTCACAATATACTGTTCCCCAGTTTCAAGGGAAACTTTATAAGCAAAACCACGTTTGCTAACTATGTGTACATGGAAGACAGGGACATGCACAGCAAGTGTTAGAAAATAAATTGTGCATGCAGGAAAACAAGAAGTTAAAACCAAACTCTGAAACTGCCCAGAACTTGTATTTTGGCCCAATCCAAAAGAATGCGTCTAATTTCTGAATGGGGTCTAAATTTGGCAAGTAGAATTTTTTCATTCCTCTAACCAGTTCCTCAATTGAGAATTCCTCATTATCCTTGCACTTTTCCTGCCTTCTTGTCCTGTAGACTTCTGCAGTGATTACTGACCCTAGTCCCAGCAGTTTCTAACACATAGTTAACAGCCCTGTTTTTCAATGCAATGCTAGGGGCACTTATATTCCAAATAATCAATTTAAGAAGAATGTGTTTTGTTATACAGAAAGGAACATCTTAATTCACTAAGAATCAAGTTAGAGCAGAATCCTCCCTGCAAATCTACTGAAGACAACAATCAGATTTTAATAAAGAAACAGGGTCTTTTGAGAGGATTTAGAGACCAAAGCCTACACTTTGAGTCAGAACAAAAATTATATACACATCATGTAAAAAAAAAAAAGCAAAAACAATCCTGCACTGTAAAGAGTCTTTTGTATTTCAGATCCCTGTGCCAATCAATATTGTAATTTCAAATTGTTGTTAGTTGAACATCATCATATTAGCATGCTTTAGCACCATCTAGCTTGCATCTGTGGAACTAAAATCCATATTTTCTTCCAAGATATCTAGACACCCGATTCTAGATGGATTGTTTTTAAAGCATGGCTGCCTTTATTATAATCCAAACTATAGCGAAAAATACATTAGATGCAAGTAAGTGAAAAAATATAATTCATTCTGAGACTAATTCTGCAACACTGTCTGCACATTCAAGCACTTCTCCAAGATCCATTGCTACTATTAAACCTCTGAAAATATCAGCCACCTAATAACAGCAGCACTGAGGCAACCAAAAATACTATTATCAAATACAATATACTTTAAAAATGCAACTAAGACAACACACGCCAATCTTGGCTTGTTCTTCATCCCTTTTTCTTTTCACAATCCCATCCAGAAGTCTACATCTGTTTAACTTCACATGTCCTACACAGTCCAATTGGTTTTCAAATGTGTTTTTGTTTTGTTTGGTTTTTTTAATTAAGGCTCTCGTTAGAAGGCTATTAAGGAAAATCAGTGACTGGAGGTTAAGCACAAATTCTTGTACTAGACAAAAGCAGATTAAGTGATGGGAAATGAAGCCACATGGAGAATAGCTACTGCCAAGATTGCAGAACTATTAACCATGGTCAGTCTAGGGAGAATACTTATGTACTGTGTATTTCGAGGAAGAAGGGAGAACCGAGTTGATGAAGTTTATTGGTGACACTACATTCTTTTCAGTTAACATAACAATTATAAATGATTGTGAGAAACTCCAGTTGAGTTTAAAAGAATTAAAGTGGCACAAGGAAAGTTTTTAATTTGGTATTTAATTTAATTTAAGGTATTTCATTTGTATAAATGTATAGCAAATAATATTTTAAAAACTCATCCTGTAGACTTCATTACCTCTGATCATATTATAGTGGCTGGACTTTTAAAAGTAAATTTCAGAATCACTTCAAATGTCTCTAGTTCTCTAGCTGTCTAAGTTAATATGGACAATTTTATTGCACGTTTCAGAGGTGACAGTCTGCGGTCAAGTAGGGTGTTCCCATATTTCCATTGTACAACATAGCACAAAAAGCTGTTACACATACAGGGAGGATGGCTTCACACCCATCAAGTATATTATGAAGCCAGCTTAGATGGACTAATGATCCGATTCTACTTTCCTGTACATCTAACGCTGGCCACCAATAGGTATGCTGGTGAGAGCAATTTGGTTTGGATAACTCTGCTGATGAATAAAATAGACACACACAACTATATTACAGGATAGTAGGGTATAGAAACAATGACAAAAAGAGGTTTGTGAACCATAAGGCTGTCATATGAAGTGTCATCTAATCAAGACGGCATATACAGCAACTATGTTTGTTGTCTAAATTGCTTAATTTAGACTAAATGGAACAACAAAAAACAGGAGTGAACAAAAAATAATATTTCCAAGAAGGAGCACAGTGTATATTTCCTTTGTAACATCATGTACCAACTCTTGCCTCACCAAGTGACAGCTGCCTCTGATGATAGTCATATTCCTTAGATATTTAAAAATGCAATACAGAAGAAAATACATTACAACTGTATCAAGCACAGATGTGAAAGCCAGCTCCATATCAGGACTGGAAAGCATCTAGCACCACATGATAAACATTAGAAACAGAAACTCAGAGTCACCACTCCATGCTGGCCCCTTATTTATATTTCTTGCCAAAAGCATGAGTAGA
Organism: Alligator sinensis; assembly: GCF_000455745.1. Taxonomy (NCBI): domain Eukaryota; kingdom Metazoa; phylum Chordata; order Crocodylia; family Alligatoridae; genus Alligator; species Alligator sinensis. The sequence goes on from NW_005842215.1 coordinate 684,108, forward strand.
CCTGCCAGAGATGGGATGAATTTTCCTGAGGTGAGGCTATTGACTGAAGTTTTAAAAACACACTGACATTTCTTCATGGAGCCGGCCATGAGCAAGCTGTTCTGAGAGTCCTTACGACGTTCTGATAATGTTCCCAAGGCAAGTAGAGAAACATGTTTGTGGACATATTTAAATGTTAAACCTTCCCAGAGGAGGCAATTTTGGAGACAGAGCTTTTGCAGTCTCTGGAGAACCCACCAACTCCAAGGTGGAGAGAAAGAAAGAAGCTGACGTTAATCTGAATGATTACATGAAGAGGAAACAAAAGATACCAGAATGCTGCCACCTTAAATTCAAGATGGAGATTCCTCGACATGTCCACTCTATATTTTGCGCAGGCAAGGGAAAAAGGCACCGATACAGTGGACTTTTTCTTCTTGCACTTAGACAGCATGACAAGAAATCAAGCACCTGAGTCTCATGACATTTTACTGATAGTTAATACAAAGTTTTGGTCACTGAATGCGTTTACTTGCAGGATACCAATAATCTTTTAGTCAATATGTATAGTACCAACATTTTTTCTCCCTTATGTACCTTCAGGTAGATTTCATTCCTCCTTCCCTGGTGACTATACCAATGACCAGTCTATTGGCATGCTAAGAATAGATAAGCAGCTGACAATGATGTTATACCATTCACCGAGATATGCATAGCTCAGCTGTCCTAGCCAAGTTGGCTTCATTATGCGTCACTTACTGCCAGTGCGTGTTGAGAAGCCTTATTTTTAGCTGAGCACTTAAGAAACATGAAGAGCTTTGGATATTGTTATGGGTGGCATAATCAGAATGGATGCTAGGGAGTGGTGGCCAGAAAGAGCACCCCCTGTACCACATAACCTCTCATGAACTGCATTTTTCATACCAAACCAATCTGCTTGGAAAATGAGGATAAAAGACATGTATAAAGTGAGATTACCCTACACTTACCTAGAGGTGAGATAACCACTCTCCTAAAGAGATAGAGGGTGGTTGTGTCCATGATATATTTTGACCCAATTTGGCAGCTGAATCTCCCAATCAGAATTAAAATTGGGAGACCAATAAAAAGGTCTAAATTGATTTGAAGGTCTCCAAATCGATTCGGAAAAGGTTCAGAGAGATTCAGAGATTTGGGCAGTCCCCACTTGCTGCCTCAGGGAGCTGGACCTGGACTCTGTGCCAGTAAGTAGGGGAAGGCTGGGGAGGGGATCATGGGGGGACTCCCACCAGGCCCCAACCCCTGCCTGCTTCCCCAGCCCCTCTGAGTACCCCCAACCACCGCCTACTCTCCCAGCCCTGTCAGTGGCTGCCCCACCCAGCCCCAGTGTCCTGGCTCTTTAAAAAAAGCAGCACTCACCAGCTGCTGCAGCAGCTGTTTGGGCTTCTGGGGGATCATGGAAGAGCCCCCCATGCAGTGCGGGGCAGTGGGGGGGGGAG